>NC_088201.1:196511884-196702306 GCF_037126465.1 Ornithodoros turicata | reverse complement strand
GTCCCTTAAACTCTTGGAACCTGTATCTATTCTCTGAGTCCTTAGGGAGATGTTTAGTCTGCTCGCTGCCTATCTGTTCTGTATTGACGCCGTCCCTAGTATGTGAGTGAGTGGAAAGGGGTGTATGACTTCTCCTTTCTGAATATTTTAGACATACTATTTCGCGAGAAAGCCACGCTATTGTGGTGCAAGTGTAACATGTCTGACGGGCAATCAGGAGGGTCCAAGTTCAATCCCCGCGCTGGGAAACATTCTTTTCCCCGAATTACTCGTTGAAATTTGAGAACAATTTAAAACGAGCCCTCAGGGGGCTGAAATAAGCCGGTTACGCAGCCGGTTAAAAAATCAGTGGCGATTTAGCGGTAAATGTGAGAGAAACGCGTCAGCATTTGGCACTTTTTCCGGTTTAAGTCCGAGATCCGGATATTCACTGACGGTCTAAACACGACTTATGGTTGTCCACGTCAGGTCCAACTTGGCTTCCACTTCTCAACTTCCAGTCTAACCTTACTTCTGGCCTGTCTAAACCCGGCTTCCGGTTGCCCACTCCCAGTATAACTGGCAGTTGAAGCTAGTATAACTTGACTTCAAATATCGAGTTCCGGTCCAACTCGACTGCCGGTTGTCTTCTTCCAGTTTAAGCTCTCTTATGGTTGTCAACTTCGCATTATACTTGACTTTCAGTACCCACTGCCAGTCCAACTCGACTTCTGGTTGTTCACTTTCCGACTGTACTGACTCCGGTATCCACATCTGATCCATCTTGACTTCCGGTGTACAGTTCAAGCTTAATCTGACTTTTGGTTGCCCTCTTAACATCTGTACTTGACTTCCGATATGCACTACCTTTCCAAGTCAAGTTCCGGTTCTCCACTTCCTGTCTAACCTGATTTCTTGTTGTCCACTTCCAGTCTATACTTGACTTCCTGTACGACACTTTCAATTACCATATGTAAGTCAATTTATCTAAGCTTCAATTAACTTGAATTACTTTTAATTACCCAGTTATTACACTTTAATTACCGTAGGTAAGATTATATCATTTTGAATATTTTAATTCGCCTTCAATTATCCGCAACAATCCCCGAAATCAACGAATGCAACAACTCAGGGAAAAGAGGCGCTGACGCCAAGAATCGAACCTGGGTCTTCTGATTTTTGATCCCCTTTGGTTCCCTTTTGGGTCTTCTGATTTCTGGGCGTTGAGACTTACATGTTTGTGTCGTCTCTACACTCTTAGAAATATGTCTTCTATCGTGCCGTCAAGTGCTGCCGTGTCTTCTAGATTCACGCTCAAGGCCGAAGTTTTAGACGACAGATGCCCACGTTTCCCGGAAGAAAAGAAAATACTATAAAAAATTGTCTTGTTTTTTTTGGCGCGTACGCCGTGTAAAAAGGCACGTTTATCACGTGACCAGGAATCGGACGTCGTGAAATCTATTTCGTGTTGTCTAAATTTTTGCCGTGGTTTCTACGCGCTCGGAGTGATCAGCTGACCGGCGTCGAGGACCGGAGTCACGTGAACTACGCGACGGGGCCAGACATTCTGGTGGCGCGGCACTGGTCAAACCTCTTCTTCGATGCCTTGCCGCAAGCGTTTCCTCGCTTTGCCGATTCTTGGATTTTTTCACAGGTGAGACACCTCCGTTTAATAAATCTTATTACGATAACTATGCTAGCAGCACTACTATTGTAGTGGCTACCTGTTACTTCCCGACGCTTCTAACGAGCATTTGGAAGGTGCAGGTGCGAATGGAAGTGTCATGGCGGTCGTGACAGAACGTCAACGAAAGTTATGTGGTGACGTTTGAGAAGTTGAGTAGTGAAGTTATTCGAGAGTCGCTAATGTGTTATCAGCTGTATCCGGTTTGTAGCTCTGTTAGAATTGCCTCAAAACGCGGGCTTCACAAGCGCTAACGTTTGTGTATGGCGCAGGTTGTTTTTGTCTTTCGGGGACTCGTTTCGACCGTGGTTTGAGTAACCATTCTCTGCCTCAGCTGGCCGCAGTGGGTATGGACGTCACCAACGAAGACTTCACTGGTGTTCAACGTGCCGCCTGGAGGAAATGTGCGTGCGATTCATACCGAAGTCTGACAGATATTCCCGGGTACACGGCACAAGTGTTACCCGGAACATGCGTCCAACGCTAACACTCACCTGTCGACCATGACCGCATTCAGTAAGATACCTCTTTGATATCTCCTCCTACATACTTGGTACTGCTGTGGTACCAATGTACCATTTTTCTCTCCTCGCTGCCTCACATATCATCGTTTTAGTATAAGCTATAGTTCGTACCCTTTCGCTGTTGTCGATAGTGACTTTTATTACACTTAATGTTATTCCTATTCACTTTGTAATGCGTCTTTGTCGTCGTTTTCTTTGTCACAGTTACGCCTTAAAGCAGAATTCTGATTCGCGGCCAGGGTGGGAAGCATGGAGGAAACGCTGCACAACGGGTGACAACTGCCATATCAACAGCTCCCACAAGAAGATGTAGAGAGTCATCTTCATCAAGGGGGATTCTCTCCCCTTGGACTCATCGTAGACAAAGAGATGTAGAGCCGCTGAAACATGGTGATCATATGCCCTGAGCAACAAACAGGTCTGCATCCCAGCGAAACTTGTTTCGAGCTTCCAAATAGTTTCGCAGCAGCGGCGTCGAGCCGCGCCGTTTTGTGCACTCCGTGATATTTTGACTACGTGTGGTTCTTATTCAGTTTTATTTTCTCTGAGTCATTTCTCTGTGAACAGGGTATTTTGCATAGTTTGCAAGTCTGGTCAATATTCACTGTATCACTGCCACAATTTCACAACTTTGCCGAAATAGTCTTCAGTCCCCTTTGAAACAAATTCTGTTGACTGCAAGCCTGCCTGCGAAGCTCGCGCCGGAGGACAGGGGAAGCAGGAGCACGCGGGGAGGGGGAAACGTCCGGGAAGGGAGGAAACTGTGAAGCATAAAACAGACGCCACTTTTATGGCTTCCACGAGGGAAACCACGTGAAGCGACGTCATTCCCCGCGCTTTCGCGTGGTCTCTACGTAGAAACCCCAAAATTACCGTTTTTCAGGTGTCTGTAGAAGACACGATAGCAGATCCATTTCTAAGAGATAGAAGATCCATTCACAACGAGATTTGGCCGAGGCAGGCCACACTTATAGGTGTGGTCTGCCTCGGCCAAATCTCGTTGTTTAAATCCCCGAAAGTTTAGGAAATGGTATAAGCATGAACATCGGAAAATGACGTGACGCTGACTCTATACATGACGGCAATACTCTGCAGTCTGACCCCTGTAGGGTCTCTAACCTGTTTGTCATGCATTTCGCTTCTGTATATAATGACTCTAACTGTTCTGCTGCAGGTATTAGATTACCAGTCTCCTCTTGCGCTGATAATTTACCATCGTTTACTATAACTGAAAGCGATGTTAACGCTGCTATACGCTAGCTAAGGCCAACCACTAGGCCAGCGCCTGAAGGCATTTCTGCTGTCTTCCTTAAGGCTTATTGTGATATCTTCCCGCCTGTGTTAACATTTATATTTAACTTGTCTCTCAAGTGCAATACATTTCCTACTCTGTGGAAGTCTTCCGTGATTGTTCCCGTCCACAAATCTGCTAACCTACACCTTCTTGATAACTAGAGACCAGTGAGTATATTGTCTGCATCTTCCAAAGTGTTTGAGCAAATTATATATGTATATTTATCCTCCTTTTTCAAATGCAAAATTGCGGACACTCAACATGGCTTTACGAAGGGTAGGTCGACCTTGATTAATTTGGTATCTTTCATTGCATTTGTATCTCCCGCTTTGAATTCACGCAGTCAAGTTGATGCTATCTATTTTGACGTTTCTAAAGCGTTTGATTTAATGAATCATGATCTCCTTTTATGCAAGCTAGCCACATACGGTATTTGTGACTCCCTAATTCGCTTTTTTGAATCGTCCTTACGTAATCGTATACAATCTGTTTTTGTCCAGGGGGTACACTCAAATGTGCACTTCCCTACATCTGGGGTTCCCCAGGGGTCCAATCTTGAACCGTTGCTCTTCAACATTTTTGTTAATGACATTGTATCATGTGTTGAGCACTCCACGCTGCTGCAGTATGCTGACGATCTTAACTTGATGAAAGTGATATTAAGTCCATCTGAATGTGTTCTGTTACAAGAGGATGTGTCTCATATCACGACTTGGTTTTCTGTCAATAAGCTTAAAATTAACAGTACAAAGACTAAGGTCGTCTCATTCACTCGTAAAAAGAACGATATCTTTTTGTACTTGTGGGATGATGTAATATGCCGAGTGAATACAATTCGTGATCTCGGTGTGACTTTTGACTCCAAACTGCATTTCCGCGAACACGTCAATGCGGCCAGGGCTTCCGCACTCCGCGTTCTGGGCCTTTTAACCTATAAATGTAAAGTTTTTGATTCACCCGCTGTCTTTATAACGCTGTAGAAATATTATGTCCTCCCAAGACTCGAGTATGCGTCGGTTGTGTGGAATGCTGAGTGCATCACTGATTTGAATCGCCTTGAAGCTGTTCAGAAAAGAGCTCTTCACGTCCTTCACTACTTTTTCTACGGTGCATCCCGGCCTTTAAATTGTATGACTAAAATGGTTTGTTGAAGTATTTCAACTTACGCCCACTGTATACTAGACGCAATATTGCTGATGCTTTGTTCACTTATAAATGTGTACATTTATCTATTGATTCTTCAATTCTCTTAAGTCGTCTGAGTTTTTGTCTTCCTCGAGCTGCGTAGCGCAATCCGCTTTCATTTTATGTAAAGAGTTTCTGTCCTTACGATCCTATTGTACGTTGCCAAATGTTGCTGCATTCAATTTCAATGTCACGTGACATCTTCTCTCCTTCCTTTGTGTCCTTTAACAGATATATTACCATGTGCCTATTGTAAGAACTACTACTTTGATCTTTCATGCTGTTTTTGGCTTTTTCATATAGTTTCTATGTAGGTTTCCTTTTTATTGTTCGCACCTTTAGTTTTCTTCGATTACCTTGCTTTCTTGTCTAGTATTTTATATCTCATTTTAACATGTGTGATGTTGTGAGTAGTAAGTACTGGACTCTCATAGTTCACAACGCTCAACTGTCATGAACCAGGCAGCGAACTGAATCGTAATGCTTTTTTCTCCTGTATAACGTCGCGCATCTGCACCCCCTAGCGGGTACTTGCTCAAATAATTCCATGACAAAATTATTAAGAATCACGCCAGCGCTACTCCCGTTCCCAAGGCAGAAGAATATAGAAAATGGCGGGGATGCCCGGACAACATCAACCAGCACCCGACGTGCACGGGCATGAAAATCGCAAACAAAGCGGGGACAAAGTTGGCAAAAGAATTAGTTACACAACAAATCAGCCCACCAGAACAGGAGCACAGACCGATGCGACTGCTCCATCGGACAGCCAGGCAGAAACTGAGCGAACCCGGGGACTGCGGAGCAACCGAGCGCACGTCTGCTCTCCACGACAGCCAGTGAGCAACTGTCTGGGGCGCCGCGCCGCGGCCCCTTCGCATGCGCGCGCTCTTAGCGCCCTCTATGGCGACCACCAGTGAGAACTACACGACCGTACCTGCGAGAGACTAAGAGAGAAGTGTATTCCTGCACCCTCTTCTTGTGTTACTCATTGGTGGTGACGTCATCCCATTGTCCCAAGGCTGCACCGCTTTTTTTTCACGTCGACACAACTGGACAAGGTCAATCTGCAATGAGGCCATGGCATGACGTCATCATGAACCTGCGCGGATCAAGGGCGCGTATGCTGTAGACAGGGGACCTATTATTTATTGAATCACTATCCCAAGATTATTTCCTTTATTCTTCTAAAACGATTGCATAGAAAACTATTGCAGAAATGCCCCATGCATGTAAGCTGATCGTAGGAATTCCAAAGTCCTACTAAATGAGGATTGTGAAAGAACAAAATATCCTAACACGTAACTCCACCAATGGCTAATAAGAGGAGTAAGTACTCAACAAATCAACACAGAGTATGGGTAATAAGGAGCGCAGAAACTTTGCATCTACTCAATCCAACAACCAGGCACAGAACTGAATCGTAATGCTTTTTTCTCCTCTATAAAGTCATGCATCTGTCCCTCTTGCGGTTACTTTCTGAACTAATTTAATCACAAAATTATTAAGAATTGTTCTGGCATTATTCCCATTTAAATCAAGGATGCAGCAGAAGTAGTGTCATCATCAAGACAAGAACGATCAACATGAACCTTTCATGTCCATAAAAAAATAAAAAATACAGAGCGTCAACAAAGGAAAGCATGCAGGTCAGGACATGTCAGAAGTGCTATTAAACAAGGAAAAATCACACGACTGCCGGGCAACAGAGGAAAGCAAATACAGAAAAACACTTGAGCAGAGTGAAAAAGACACTCACCATTATTTTTCACGTTCACTACATTCCCTTATTGTAAATCCGTTCGTCACAAAATCTACCACAATCGTCACACACCAAATACCAGTGACTAACCACACATCTGCACCCCATCAGAGGCAGACGGAACCCCACCGAAGCTACGCCTTTCCACTAAGGGCCAACGCAATTGCTAGGAACAGAATTAATGCGTCCACACCCGTCAGTGTCCAAGAGAGCAGTGAATCCTTGCGCCTCCTGCAGGCCATGCTCATTGGTCATGCCGTCAGCCTATTGGCTCAGGGCTACACTGCTTTTTTTCACTAATGCTCCTCTGGACACGGTCCACCTGAAACAATAGCGTCGCGGTATTACGTCATCATGCAGATGCGTGGCTCAAGAACGCGTACGCTCTAGACAGGGGACCTGTTATTTATTGGATCAGTATCCCAAGATTATTTCCTTTGTTCTACTATAATGATTGCATAGGGAACTATTGCAGAAAAACGCCATACATGAGAGGTGATTGTAGGAATTAAGCATTTCATTGCCAAGGTCTTACTAAATTAGACTTGCAAAAGAACAAAATATCCTAACACCTTCAATGACTACATACAACGACCTAATCGAGACACATCCATCCCTTCCGAGAGCCAGGCAGATAACTGAATAATGTCACTTTGTTCCTTGACTGGATTAAGCCATGCACCTGTCCCCCTTGCGGTTACTCTCTGAACTAAATGAATCGCAAAACTAATAAGAATAGCACTACTCTCATTCAAGGCAGCACTGTCGACATCGTCAAGAATGTTCCTTGTGAAAAAGGAGGTCCATGTAGAAGGAAAACATGACAGAACTGGTCAGGGCATGTCAGCGCATGTTTGTCAGACAACAAAGGGAAAAAACAGAAAGAGAAACACTTGAAGAAAGAAGAAAACCAGCATCAAACTATTTCTAAGCACACGCACTCCTCTTATTGAAAAACAGTGCTCATCATAAATCCGTCCAGGACGATACACATCATTTTTCTATTCCTACACTTTTTTTCCAGTAACGGTCAATGCATTGCTACAGACTGCATGACGACATCACATCCTGTCTGAAGAAGACAGCGGCAAAGACAAACACTCCTATTATTTATTGCATCGCAAGGTTATTTCCTTTGTCCAACTCTTAATGACGTTCCTTTTACAATAAAATTCAACAAAAAAAGCACCGTGCATATTACCGATCACCGCAAAGCACGGTGTTGGAGCGAACCGAAAACCGAAAAAAAAAACGCTATTTTGGTGCGAGCCGGAACGTAATCTAAACAGTATACGTTTTTTTTCGCTCAGGAGAGGGGATCACTCTGGTTTACACTTCGCAAAATAAACTTCGAGAATAAATTCCTCGAAATAAATCGCGAAAAAATCCACAGTGTAAAGATAAAGCTGTAAAAATCAACTTTTGCGATACAAACGCTTCAGATTCAAACTTTCAAAATAAATCATCTCTGATTGGTCGACAGGCACGACAGCCTCAGAGCAGCGAAGGCTTTTGGCTCCCGCGTCTCAAAATAGTTCCCCGCAGGGTGAGGCTGATGAGGCTTTTTGCGGTGGGCTGGGAACGAGAGTACCGAGTCTGGACGAATCGTTTACTGTATTCTCCGTCGGCTATCAGGATTCTGTTGACACTGCAGTCTCTCAGACTCTGCTGCTCGCCTGTCAAATTTGAGTATGTCTAACTCTGAATTCGGGTCGTGTCACCGAATGAGTTCCCGGTGTTGGTCTCAACTATGGTGGATACCTGCTATTTTATGAACATTGTCGCGAACATCGCCATTCTCCTGCAGCTGCTTTGGTTGCGAAGTCGTAGAGTTGAAAAGTGACGATCGACGAAAAAGCATGATTCCGATACCGTGTGGATGTGTTGTGTTTGTCCGTCTGTATGTGTTTGTGTGTGTTCCAGCCTCAGAACCGTAGAATCGTGAAATCGGAACCTGCCTGTGGTTTTCCTTGTGAGCCCACGTTCTGATAAACGCAGGGAACAAGTACTGGGCAGACTCTCGAAGTGCATTTCTGCAAATAAGCTGCATATGAATGTGAAGAAATTGTTTGTTTGTTTGCAAGAAAAAACTATTTTCTCTCGGATGCATAACTTGAGTCGGCAGAGGTCCTAATTTTTTGTAACCAGCATACGGAATCTTAAAGTGTAACAAAATAAGATTCTAATTTCACGAACATCCACATTGATTCGCGCACCTTCCGAGACAACGATTTGCCACGCAAAAGCTGCAAAAGATGTATCTAAACATAATACTTTAAGCACTTTGTTTTCACTGGTCTTTGAAGACCCTGGAACCATAAGAATGCCATTTTCTTAAATACCGAGAAATTTTCTCACAGAAATTTTTACATCTTTTTTATTCACGTGGATATACAGTGCAAATTCTGGTTATCAAATGTTGGAACTGAAGAAAACCAAGTGCAATAAGTAACTGAAATCAGAAGTGCGAGAAATGAATGGTACCCTCTGTTGTATTTGTTCGCCTTCCTTTCTCTCCTAGGATCTTCACATTCAGAAGTCCCAAAGTACGTTTATTATCAGGTCACTCTTTATGCCAAGCACCCATGCCAAGAAGAGGTCTAAAATTTATGGTACCAGCTACTTCATTCTATGGTACCCTTGCACCTATTTTTACAGCTTATAAATATTGTGCTGAAATATGAAATCGCTGTAAAACTTGCATCCTGAACGACATTACATTAAATGTGCTGCTTGCAGTTCTGCAGCGTTGTTTCTTCCTCACGTTCAAGAGAAAAGGCAAAAAGAACGCTCCGAGACTTACTCTCACATTAACAACCATTATTTCAGGGTCATGTCCTCACACTAAATCGTCACGAGCGTGCTTTTGAAAACTATAGCGGCACATAGCGAAACCGACGTTGCATTTGCACCGACCTTCTATTTCCAATAATTAAACGAGTCCTAATTAGTAGATCGACTTCGCATGTAGAACATGACGTCATCCCTTATAACTGCAAAAATACGATTTCTCTAAGAATAAAAAAATCAGTCCATGGACACGCTATATGCACCGCACCTACTAGAAATTAACCAGTGCTCGCTGAAAATATACTGGTATTTGTGTTTTATGTGATGTATGGCCCACATTTTCTTTTTGACCAGCTATACCAGTGTGAGAGCTCCTACGCCAGACTAGCTAATTCCTCCTGTTTGTCCCCCATGTGGTCACAGATATGTTACGCTACAAGGAAGCTAGCTGGTACCACAGTACCAAACAGGTGAATTAACATGAACACAATCACATAGCAGAGTGAATAACAACCACCATTATTGACTTAGTTTGCTTGGTCGATGACAACTGAAGGTGGCATATTTTTTTCCTCAGATTTTTTATTGGTTTGTTCCAGCTAAAAACAGAAGCCATACACTGAGCAGCAGGGCATAATAAAACCCTCCATAAACATCACTTTGCCTCTTTGGCTTTGGCAAGCGTGGCTTTGCCTCCACAAGCATAATTTTGACATAATTGCTTTGCGCCGTGATATAGGGTACTATGACTGTGTTCGCAGTACCACTTAAAACTTTGGCACCTATAGGGCTAGACTGCAGCCCCCTATAGTGTGCAGATATTCTGATGCCTGCAGAGCTGTAAGCTGTTCTTCCGCGTGAAAGTAAGCTTGAAGGCTGCATATGTTTTGGCTCACTGCCAAAGAGATACGGTTGGAGAAGGAATTACTGGACATAAAGCACAGTGAGGCATGCTCCACCAAGGCCTCAAGGAGGTACAATTAATTTGAGCCACCTTCTGTTAATGCAGCAAAGACACCTATTTGCACTGAAAGAAAGACTGTGGGCTTTTTTTTCTGTTGTGGTTGAACGGCACACGAGATCATAATAAATTGTTTCCAAAAGATGTTCCATAGCATTCTGACATGATCTGAGCCAATATGGTCCTGATGCTATAAGATCTACAGAAAACACATGCGAGCAGATTCTGAACATGCCATAGGAGGGGGTATGCCCTTGAAATGATGAGATTTGTTCACTTTCCAGATGACTTCAGGTATGTGAAAACAATCATAAATGTTGACAAAGCTGTTATGAAGCAGCGACTGCAATTAATCTGTAGAAGTGGGCAGAACGGTTGAATGCAGAATTTGTTCGAAGTGTGCTATAGCGTCATACAGACGGGATATGAATGAGCTGACGAAACATTTTTCTTGCATAAGAGCAAATACACCTGTAGGTTCTCAAAATCTTTTTTTTGCTTCCTAGATTGCCTCCGCTGATGAACAAGCTGCAGCACATTATGGTGACTTTTTTTTTGAATTTTTTAAAGAAAAATAAACCTCTAGATTTTCAATATGTTGCAGGAGAGGACTAGTTATACAAATAAGGGAAGATTTCTTTTAGACGACCTCTATGTGAATATACTATCTGAAGAAAAAGTAATTTTTTGCAAGTGCTTGATATTCTCAAACACATGGTTAAACAATGAATATAGATCAGCTTGATATTTTTATGTGAAGCTAATCACAAGCAATCAGTTACAAGCATAAATAATCTGGGGCTCCTTGAAGAAAGCTAATTTGTCAGAAATTTATTGTAAACTTGACCCCAAATGTGCTCCGTTCTCGAGTTCTCACTACGTCACCAGATTTATTCTCATTCTACATACCCTTTGGGATGGCAGACCCGTGCTTCCCCTCTAACACCAGGCGAGGAAAGCGCACAAATGATGTATATGTAGATGTCAGAAGGAAGCTCGTAATGGACAACTTCATATTTCGGCACAGTTTAATGCGCCCCCATTGTTCAAGAAAACAAAATGATGAGTTACATTCGATATATGCATCGTCTAAAAAATGCACACAATTTTTTCCAGTGATATTTAAGAGAGGCAAGCTACATCTCTGGCTGGTTTTGGCTGGAATAGCCCAGATTGACAGTTACACAAGCTGATGTATGTTAGCATTGAAAATACAAAGGAAAAACGGCAATTTAAAATGCCTCACTCAATTTACTACTTTTCATAGCTTACACCTTGACAGGTGTTTTTTCATCCTAAAATGGTTTCATTGCCAAAATCCACGAGAATGACCGTCATCACACTAACAAGTTTCGACTGCATACCAAGTAATAACAAACATGTGCTTACTTTTTCTGCAATCAAGATGTGAATTACATCGTTGAGTTGCAGGCTTCAGTGAAAAATCACTGCTTGTGATGTCGCTGCTGAGTGAGTACGGCACTGCTAGTGACGCAACATATGATTCCAGTGTCTTTCACCCCACCCCATGTTATTTCGTGAGCAATTAGCATCAGAATCAATGAGCTTGCATGATGCACTTATGAAGGGTAATTTCATGTGTGACGATAAACATACTGGAGTGCTAATTTACAATGTAGTTTGTGGCTGTGGAGCACACTCATATTCAGTATGCCATGTGAAATAGAGGAGCATTTTCTGCCGTAAACATTAGATGAGCAAAGACCCCCAAAAATGTAAGCACTGTTTACGTGCATTTGACAACCTGCATTTTTATTACTGAGAGACACTCTTCGTAGCTAGAGGGAAAGGGCGCTGCCAATGTGGCGCATGTTCATAAGATGTAGAACCAGAGACACATAAGAAGACTGACAGCGTATCATGATCTCAATCATGTCATTGTGTTCGTGTTACTGTCTCCTGTTCTGCATTTGTTAATCTTTGTGTGTAGTTGCTGGATTTATCCCAACAGCAGGGGTCAGCAATTAGAGCACATCCAGAACATGAAAGGCATACATTTCCTCATTATCCGCATTCCTCATTCAAGTAACGTTGAAGCAGTAACCATGCGAGAAACAATACAACAGTGAAATTGGCTTCAGTACACTACAACATGTCACATGTAACAATATACAGTATGCCTCAGTGTTTCCCAAACCGTGTGTCAGGACCCCTATTGAGGCCGCGATAGCCCAAACGGGGCCCAAGAGAAAGCAGATGAAGTGAGCGCAATATGCCACAAAACCAAGGGAACTATCTCTCTACGTCTGCATTATATTGAAGTTGTTTTACAGAAATGCAAGTTCAGTTCAGCGCACAATCAGTCGGGAAACAAGCTAAGTCGCAGCAATGCTTTGAATCAAGTGTGTCGCAGTTTTCCTCACTGTATCATGACGAGACAGTGGACCTACATCAGACGCTACTTGCAAACACTAGTATAACATTCATATTTCTGTATTTACTTATTTCGAGAACCCCAAGGGTCTGGAGGACATTACATGGGGGGAGGGAACTGGAGCGTAAGGTACATTTACAGCAACTTGATGGAAACAAACAAGTAGCAAGCAGAAAAGAACAACACAATTAGCAGTAAGTAAACAGGAAAATAAAGAAACGACGACAGTGCACACTTATATGAAAACAAGTACTAAAGCGTGAAACAGGGAGTTCGTTCACATCAGTACAGATAATTAACAAATATGATAAGGGGGAGGTGAAAAATTTCATAGCAACTGACATACAAGCGTGGTGGTCTTGTGGGTGGAGTGAACGGGAGAGGGTGTTACAAAATACTGTACGCTCGATAATAGTTGTGAGAGGTGATGGGAGGTTGTTCCATTCGATAGCAGTTGAACAAAAGAATGATCTGAATAATGCATTGGTATTATACAATGAAAGCGTGTGACCTTATTAGCGTGGTCGATGCAAGGAAAAATGACACTCGGGCAGGTGATGGGCGATTGGTGTGGTGGCAAGATGAAAAAGAACCAATGGAAGAGGGCTAACTTGGCAAGACGGCGACGATGTTCGAGTGAGTCGAGATTAAGATTTGATTTTAACGCGGTTACAAGCGATCGCATTAGTAGTCGTTGGAAATGAAACGGGCAGCCCGATTCTGGATGGCTTCTAGGGCGTCGCAGAGGTACTTTTGGGGAGGGTCCCAAATAGGTGATGCATATTCCAGCTTGCTTCGTACAAGAGCCGTGAAGGTTAGGAGCTTAAGATGGAGACCGCCAACTTGAGGGTGCTAACAAAGCCTTCTAACAAAGTCTGGGGAGCGAGAAGCGTTAGTTATTATGTGATTGATGTACTCGTTCCAAGTTAGGTTGGAGGAAAGGTGGATTCCAAGATGTTTGTAAGAATCCGCTCGGGTTAATGTGATATCACTTAGAATGTAGGGGAAGGAAGGAAGACGGGAGACCCGTCTTCGAGAAAACGACAAAATGCGACACTTTGCAATGTTCAGAGGCATTTGCCACTCATTGCACCAACACCGGATTAGTTAAAGATCGCTTTGTAAGGTTGGTTGGTCAGAAGGAGAGAGGATTTGCCTGTACACTACACAGTCATCAGCAAAGAGACGAATCGTGGAAGATATGCCTGAAGGAAGGTCGTTTATATAGATAAGGAAAAGGAGATGGCCGAGGACTGAACCCTGAGGGACACCAGAAAGCACAGGTACATTTGGGGATAGGTGGTTGTTGCAAGTAACAAATAACGTGCGATTAGTCAGAAATTGAACTATCCAACGGACGACATACGGGTCGAGGTTAAGCAGATGGAGTTTGTATAGAAGCTCAGAGTGCGGCACCATATCGAAGGCCTTGCGAAAGTCTAAGAAAGCGGTCTGATGATTATTGTCCACGTAGAGAAAGATGTCGTGAACAAAACTGGCTACTTGAGTTTCACATGAAAAGAGGTTTCGAAACCCCTGCTGCAAGGGATAGAAGAAGCATTTTTCTTCAAGGTACTTAACTACATTGGAGTATGCGTTCGAAAATTTTACGTACTACAGAAGTGAGTGAAATGGGCGGTAGTTATTAACGATGTGGCAGCTGCCTGATTTGTGAATAGGGACAATCTTCGCCGCCTTCCAGTCCTGCGGTAAAGCAGAATCTTGGAGTGACTGAGTAAATATGCAACATAGAATCTTGCTGGAAATAGATCTCGTGTTGTATAGAACCTTCGGGTTGATAGAGTCCGGAGCTTAAGTGAGCTTAAGTGACACAATGATTTTACAAATGCCATGAGTGCTGATATGAATGGGGACAATAGGTGATGAGGCGATTACTGATAATGGAGATTGGGTGTACCCGTTATCGGTGTTGAAAATGGATGAAAACAAGGAAGCGAAAGCGTTGGCGCAGTCGTTGTCGGCGGCTGTCAGTTAGGCTGGTAAGTTGGAATTTTGGTGGAGATAAAATTTTCCAAAATTGTTTTGGTTTATTCGTCAAGAGAGACGGGAGGTCGATGGTAAAGAACTTATGTTTCACTTCCTTGATCGAGCGCCTGTATTCCCGTTCACAGTAGTGAAATTCAGCCCATGATACGTCGTCGCCAAGACGCTTTGGCGTCCTGAATAAACGCTTTTTCTTGGTTAGCAAGCTTTTAAGACTTTTCGAGAACCAAGGATTGTGATCATAAGATTTCACTCTTATCTTTGGAACATTGTACTCGGTAAGGTAGTTTATGTTGTCACGAAAGGGGGACCAGTTATCCTCAATGGAGTGAGGCAAGGTGCCATGAAATGAATTTTCATACAGAGCTTCAAGACCCTCGTTGATGGCTTGGAAGTTAGCTCGAGCATAGTCGTATATGGTTTTATCGTTGAATTTATGAACATTTGGACTACTTGAAGAGATATCTTAGAAAATGGCCTTGTGGTCACTGAGACCATCAGTGACATGCAAAGAAGTGATGTGCTCAGGATGGGAGGTTAAAACCAAATGAACTTGAGAAGAGTTGAGGATTGGGCTAGTTGGTAATGAGACATCTGGACTGAGAGCGCAAGATACACGGACAAAGAACGGAGAAACAGACAGGACGGGCGCTAACTTCCAACTACGTACTATACGTAGGTCTCCACCTGAACTTCTCACGCTGGTGCACCAAGTCTCAGGCAAGTGTTGGACTCTGAAAATGAGCGTTGCATCTCCGAAGGGGTTGATGCCCTATCAAGGCCTCAGATCGGCACAAAGAAGCAACCAGTAAGGCGCACTAGGGACTTTCTTCAGCAACATGCCCTTTCTGTTATACCAGCTGACAAAGAAGGAGGTTTCGCACTCTTCTCGAAAGACTTGTTCAAAGAGAAAGGTGATAGTGCCATAAACTCTGTATTTAATTGTCACAGAGAAGTCTCCATATCACGCCTAAAAAAGAATGCTGTACAGTTTTGCCAGCAACATGAGCTAAAAACGTTTCGAAGAGTATTTGGAACGCATCGAAAGACTTTTTGGATGTATTTTTTAGTGCCAAGACTCACAAGCCCGAGATGCCGTTTAGGGTAATACTATCAGAGAGGGGTACTTGGCAGAAAGCTCTTGGCTTGTTTCTCCAGGAGAAGCTAAAACTTCTTGATATCGAGGATCCTTTTCTTGTTAAAAACTCGGAAGAAGTTCTTGATTTTGCTCGCTCTCAGTCTGAGGGTAAGCTTTATGCCTTTTCTGTAGACATCAAAGATTTGTATTACTCCCTGCCCCATGACATGTTGATTTCTTGTGTTGAAGCTAACATTGACCGCTTTGGGATTGTCGCTTTTCAGAACACAGCTGGCTTATCTGCGTCAGCCTTTGTACAGCTTCTAATTATGTATCTTAAATCTACATACATTCACTGGGATGGGAAACCGTTTCTACAGAAGAAAGGAGTTTGTATCGGATCTTGCATAGCCCCAGTGCTCAGTGATCTCTTGTTGGCAGATGTAGATAAGTCCATGTCAAGTATTCTACATAGTGAGGGTGTCATAAAACGTTCCGTTTTGTAGATGACTATCTGTTAGTCATCAGAGGGAATGTTACCAACCCTGAGTCCCAAGCACTGAACATCATATCCAAGGTTCAAACTTTCTTAAGCCCATTAGAGCTTACACATGAGTTGCCAGTTAACAGTTCTATCAAGTTTTTGGACATTACTCTCACCTTCAATCAAGACCATATGTGTTGGGCGTACTGCCCGCGAGCAAACAAACCACTCCTTCCTTACGAGTCTGCGCATTCAAAGTTAGTTAAAAGAGGGATTGTCAAGTACTGCCTACGTAATGTGTTGCAGAAGTCTTGCCCGCATCAAATGGCAGAGTGTCTTCAACGACAAACCGAGAGGTTGCATAGAGCAGGTTACCCAACGCATGTTGTGGTATCTGTAGCTGAAGCCTTGCTCAGGCAAATTCGAGCTCATGGCCCTAATCAACTGATGGCACCCGACCCCGACAGAGGGAGAGTAGTTGTCATTCCCTACCTGCATAACATCTCGCACCGCCTAAAAAAGATTGGTGAAAGGGCAGGAGCAAGGGTTGTCTTCTCGGCCCCAGAAAAGCTAAGTAAGCTCAGTAAGTTGAGTTGTCCCCAGGCTACGCACACATGCAGTACCAAGCACAGAAATCCCTTTGTTCCCTGTGATGAAGGAGTGGTGTATAAGTTACCACTCACTTGTGGAAAATGTTATATAGGCCAAACAGGGCGATGATCGCAATGATCGCTTGCGCGAACACCGGAACCATGTGAACAACAAGAAAAAAGAGGGGTGGTTGGCTTATCATTGTAACACTCATGGATGTGAACCCATCTATCGAGATTGCCATATCATCGCAAGAAACAAGACTAAACTAACAAGGGAAATAATAGAAGCAGAAAAGATAAATAACCATCAAGATGTATGCGTTAGCACACCTTCTGTATCTCTAACCGAAAAGGAACTGATCTTCCTCAGAACCGGTGTGCTCAGAACCGGTGCGCCCAGAATGTGACACGTGTGCTGTGAAGGGTTTATGCTTTCTTACTCATTTTCTTCAATAAACTTAGTTGGAAGTTAGCGCCCGTCCTGTCTGTTTCTCCGTTCTTTGTCCGTGTATCTTGCGCTCTCAGTTCAGATGTTAAAACCAAGTCAAGGTTTGACTGCGTGGCATGAGTTATTCGGGTAGGATGTGGAACGACATGCAATAGATTAAATGTAAGACATAAATCCACAAACAGTGTCTCTTGTGAACTCCGGGAAAGATTGCCGTGGAGCAAGTCCCAATTTATTGACCGTATATGTATCAGCGTATATTGAATGTGTATATTACTGTATATGTATCAGGGCAGATTTCAAGCTTCCTGAGCGCGCACAGACGGTGATCTCGGTTGTCTCGCGACGTAACAGACGGAGAAAGACACCGGCTGTCACACACACAGACATCCCGAAGGCTATGCCCATCTTTGTTGATGCACCCACGAATCCACAGGAAGACTGCCGAAGTTCTCCCACTCGTATTAAGTACCTGTAGATTGAACTACAAACAGTTTGGTGCACACTTCACAAAACGAGAACAGCTGATTGCTGATTTCATGGGCGCGGCCATGCGAGCCGAGAAGGACAGTTCAACAGAGGAGCAATTTTAGGTAAGTTCGAACGTGGCGCCAGTCGTTGGTGCAACAATTTCCAGAGTGAACCGAGCTCAATCAGCTCAGATAACGCTTCTTTCATGATTGTTCTTTTTAGTATTATTGATCATTATTTTTTATTCATTTCCAATTCTAATTCCAATTCCAGCTCAACCGCTTAGCGCGCTGACACTAGTGCAACGTAGAGTCAATAAATCTTTCGCTTCCTCGCTTCCCTAAGGAGAAGAGTACTTGAAGTATATTCGTGTTGTGTGATTCCTTTTTCCCTCTCTACGTTCCAGAAACATACGGTTTCTGAGCCAAGACAATAGAGAGTTTTAGTGTATCGTACGCTATCGCCTTTGCGTACGTAAGGGATAGCGTTGGTGGTTCTGCGCACGCGCAAACCATAAAGAGAGCTTCACGCAGTGCGCAGAACCACCACGCTATCCCTTAGGTACGCAGAGGCGATAGCGTACGAGGTACTAAAACTCTCTAATATAGTTGCGAGCGCAATTGACATACAAAAGTATCCCGTACCGTGAAGACCACCACCCCAAACGTGGTTGCCACGGTTTCGGTTTTGGCCCATTTGCATGTCAAAATTCAGGGATTGATATTTTAATACACGTACGTGTTTCAAAATTTTTAAACGTGGATTTTAACTAGGACAGTCTCTCATACCGGTATCTGACTTTTGTTCAAGACGTCCTTATTAGAGTTAATTAATGAATTTAGTCATCCTTATTAGTCATTATAGTCTCTCTTGGACAAGATACGCGCTCGTGAAACTCAACTGTGAAAATGGCGTGCTCTCGTAACTTTTTTATACAAGTTTGTCCAAGCTGAAACACACACACACATAAAACAAACGGGGTGCCACAAACGCATACTTCGTGGTCGTAGCCATTTTTCATAGAGATTTTTTAAAATAAAACAACTTGGACTACGTGTACATTACTTTCGCACTTACGCGTACGCGAGTGAAGGAAAACCTTATCTGCTAGGTAGTTTGGCATTCTAATTTGCATAATTCACTAAGATGTATTTCTTTTTATGAAGCTGTTTTTCTTTCTTTCGAGAAACAGAAAGAGCAGAATTGCTGGCAATCGGTTTAGATATGAGATGAATCCTTCATCTATATGCTTCAAATTATTATCCACAGAGGTGACATTTGTTTTAGTGCACCGTTTCAGATTTTCCATTATGGAGATACATCGCTCGCACTAACTCGGAAGTCGGCAAGGGGAAGCGAGCCCCAACCCAACCCAACCCCACCCGACCCGACCCAACCAACCCAACCCAACCCAACCCAACCCAACCCAACTCAACTCAACTCAACTCAACTCAACTCAACTCAACTCAACTCAACTCAACTCAACTCAACTCAACCTGAAGGAGAGCACTGCTGGACATAGAGTTAGAGATTGAGAAGTACGGCATTTTCAAAGAGGTCCTTGGAAGGAAAATTCGGGGGGGGGGGGGCAGAGCTAGCACCGTGAAAACTCGAGGGGCGGTGGACTGGGCACCCTGCCCCGACATTCCGATTTATACCGAAACTAAACAGGATCAGCTTTCCAAGCTAGGGCTCCGGCACGAACCGACAACAGTAAAAAAAATAAAGAAAAAAGAAAAACAATAAAGAAAAAAAAGAGGAAGGAAGCACAAAAAAAGGTATATTCGCTTGAACCGCAACGGGTCAAAAAACATTGCAAAATCGTTTTTCTTGTGCCGGTCATCGGCATTTTTAGCAGCCTTTCTGAACCGTGATGTGGATTACAGGCCCAAATAATGACAAATGAACAAGCAAGCATCCTCGCTGCTCACTTTTTTGTCACTTTACGTTGTTTGAAGTGCAAATTGTTGCGCCTACCACTAGCGCCACATTCGCGTTCAAATTGCTCCTCTGTTGAACTGTCCTCGTCGGCTCGCATGACCGCGCCCATGAAATCGGCAGTCAGCTGTTCTCGTTTTCTGGAGTGTACACCAAACTGTTCACAGTTCAAGGTACAGATACTTAATCCGAGTGGGAAAGCCTCGGCGGTCTTCTTGTGGATTCGTGGGTGCATCAACGAAGATGGGCATAGTTTTCGGTATGGCTGTGTGTTCGACAGCTGATATCTGTGCGCTGAACTAACTCCTATTTTTTAAAAACAACTTCAATATAGTGCAGCTGTAGCGTGATAGTTTCCTTGGTTTTGTCGCACATTGCGTTCACTTCATCTGCTTTTTCTTTTCGCCAAGTGGTGTAACCCCCGCTTTGACTATTGCGGCCTCTCTAAGGTTTATGTGTCAGTTTTGGAAACACTGATATTGTTACATGTGACACATTGTAGTGTGCTGCAGCCAGCTTCACTGTTTGACTGATAATTTGCACGGTTACTGCTTTAATATTATTTGTATTACTTTCATCTGATACTGTACCATTAAATAGGACAGGAATCCATTATGGTTTATTATTCATTAGGTAGGACCTGAGGAAGCGTGGTCCTCCAGACGAAAGCTTCTACAAATTAAACTTAAACAAAAATCTTCAGTGTCGGTTTCTGTATTTTGTTTATATAACATGTAGTTATAAGAGTGGTTTAAACCACCTCGCAGAAGTTGCAGATGTTGTTCATCAACTTTATTTTGAGGTGGACGGGGAGTTTCATTGCCTGGGCGATACTCTACCCCATAGCTGCTTGTCGTGTGAGGAAGCAAATAATGTCCCATGGAGTCCAAAATTGCCAAAAGAGCTTTGAGAGCAGGCATTCGTGGGCTCGATTTAGCCATAAGCCAAGTAATTTTATCTGAAAATGGCAGTGTGGAAAGCTTGGTAGTGTGTGCAATGACACAGAATATACTCTGGGTCTTCTACAGCACTGCAGTGACAGTATCTGAGAGAGTCAACTTGCCTCAGATGGTAATGACACTGAGCTGTAAATGCCCCATTGAGTCACAGTCCACGAGTCACAGTGCACTATCTTGGCGAGAAGTGTTTTGTGACATCCAATAACAAAGCCCCTGGGTCAATATTGCTCAGTATAGACGAGAGGAAAATGTCAGTTGTCCATTGACAGGAAGACTATTTATACGATCCATTGATGTGTTCGTGAACGAGATCTGCTGTCTACATGACCAGTAACAGTCCTTTGCTTCTTTCACTGTGATTTAATTAAACACCTCCCTCATGTGACGGTGTTCCCGACACAGTTTTACCTTGCTGAACCACTTTTCGCGGCTCGTATCAAACGTAATATTGTCACGGGTAATAGGCGAGCGTGAGAGGACGAAGACGTTCTCTGGCACGGGTGGCGGTCTCTTCCTCTCGTGCTGGCCCGATAATAAACAGACTGAGTCACCTCCGTTTCTCTTAACATTTGGTGGTAACAACTACAGTGTTACTGAGAAAGAATGTTTGGCTGTTGTCTGGGCGGTTACAAAACTCAGACCCTACTTATATGGACGACATGTTTACGGTTGTCACTGACCATCACGCGCTCTGTTGGTTGGTCAACATTAAGTCTCCCTCTGGGAGACTCGCTCGTTGGGCCCTTCAGCTTCAAGAATACGACTTTGATGTCAGATATCGAGCAGGACTCAAACATCAAGATGCGGATGCACTGGCACGGTCCCCCCTACCAGCTTGCGGAAGCAGCGGAACGGTCTCATTCATTGACAACCTCGATCTTCGCACAGAACAAGCCCGTGACCCTGATCTGATGGAAGTGATTACCATCCTTTCTAGTGGTGAGCCCGTGACAAAGCAGCAAGCATCACTGGTGCGAAATTTCGTCTTTCGTGACAACATACTTTATAAGCAGAACTTTAACCCTTTCGGCCGACCGTATTTGTTAGTTATTCCCCGCCACCTGCGAAAACCGCTCTTGCAGCACTTTCACGATGACCCCAGTGCCGGACATCTTGGATTTGCCCGGACGTACGGCCGCGTCACCAGTCGTTTCTTCTGGCCAGGCATGCGACGATTCGTCTCGAATTATGTCCGCACCTGCCTAGAATGTCAACGTCGCAAACACCCGCCGACTGCCCCTCAAGGTCTCCTGCAGCCCATCCCGCCGCCCCCAGCCCCATTCCACCGTGTTGGAGTTGACCTCTTGGGACCGTTCCCCTCGTCTTCTGAGGGAAAAAGTGGGGTCATAGTCTGCATTGATCATCACACCCGTTACCCCGAAACGTCCGCCCTTGTTTCCTCAACGGCACCAGACGTCGCCAATTTTCTGCTGCATCAGGTCATTCTTCGCTATGGTGCCCCTCGTGAAATCTTAACTGACCGTGGAGCTGTCTTCTTGTCCACAGTCATTTCCGAACTCTTGCGTGCATGCAACACTGTCAATCGGACGACTACTTCATATCACCCTCAATGTAACGGCCTCACGGAGAGACTTAATCGGACGCTATGTGATATGTTGTCCATGTACGTGGACGCCTCTCATTCCAACTGGGACCATGTCCTCCCGTATGTCACCTACGCGTATAACACCTCCCGGCAAGACACTACTACTTTTTCTTCGTTCTTTCTGCTATACGCCCGGGAATGCGAGACCATGCTGGATACAGTGCTTCCGTATGCTCCTGACCACTGTCCCACCGACTATGTCACTGAGATTCTGGCCAGGGCTGAAGAGTCGCGGCAACTTGCACGCACATATGTATTGCTTTCCCAGGATAAGCAAAAGACCCGCTACGACTTAACGCACACGCCCGCTCTGTTCGCGACGGGGCAATTGGTATGGATCTGGAAACCGGAACGGAAGGTTGGCCTGGCGGAAAAATTTCTCCGTCGCAATTTCGGCCCTTACGAGGTTGTGAAGCAAACCTCAGCTGTCAATTACGTCGTCGTTCCCACAAGCGCATCTCCTCCCGGCCGTCGCCGTCAGCGTAAAGTCGAAGAGGTGGTACATGTCTCCAGGATGAAACCTTACAGCGCCCCACTGCCGCCGTGATCAGGATGATCACACGCCCCAGCGGGGGGTATTGTCACGGGTAATAGGCGAGCGTGAGAGGACGAAGACGTTCTCTGGCACGGGTGGCGGTCTCTTCCTCTCGTGCTGGCCCGATAATAAACAGACTGAGTCACCTCCGTTTCTCTTAACATTATTACCGGTTCTTCGTAGGCTGCGGCGGAACGCAAGAGACGTTTACATGATGTTTACGTGATTACCGTCGTGACAAATGATTGACACAGCAGTTTTGCGGTACGTTTTATATGTTGCTCATCCTGGATATTTTTCGCTATCCGATTTCCTGTCTGAAGCAGCTACGACTGCAATGTCACTTCACCCATGAATTCCTTCATGAGTTGCACGCGCGTGTTAGCACACCAAGTCGTTACACGTCTGAAAAATAAATACCTGACAAAATCGGCAGAAGAAACATACGCTTTATTAGAGCTTGCAGTGATTATCTTTTTTATGCAGCACATCGCGCAACACCTACGGCTCCATCGTTACTCCATTTTCTCAAGTAGCCTCGTCCTCAATGGTAGCCGAACGGCGAACCGCTGAAGCGTTGTTTCCCTAGTATTCATACGCGAGGTTATTCACGCCTGTAACTTAATTACATTAATGAATAGTTAAGAGATACATGCTGAATACGACACAGAATTGCATAAACACTCGTTATTCTGGAGTGTGACCCTCTTAAACACTGATTTTCTCACGTAAAACCATGCTTAACACTGGACTGCATAGACCCATTGTGATTTATTTTGACACCTTGGATTTCAAAGGATTGAAATTTGAAGGGTGGATTTCTTAGCATGGATTTCAAAACTTTTATTATTAAGAGTGGGTAACAGGGTACACCCCAGGAGAGAAACCGAAAAATATATTTAACGGTTTTCGGTCCAAGATAAAACTTCGCCGGTTTGGACTACGGATAGGCGAATAAAACAGACGTCGTGTGCTCTGAAGTCATGTCATGGATACTATGCGAGGGCTACGGTTACGGTGGAATGTATGTCGGTATACTATGACCCTTAGGCTCCCTTTGTAATGGTTTATCGTTCGCGCATGCACACAGACTTAGAGGTACATGTGACTCTCTAGCAATGTGCCGTAGTGTTCGTTTTAATTTGATCCCCCCAAACTCTCCTCAATTAAACAGCGACCCAAGGGGGCTGCGTAACTGCTTCTTTATCGGTAATGTCGCGCAACCCGTCCCTTGTTTGAGAGCAGCTAAGTTGAATACATTTACGTATGCGCGAGGGCAAGCCCGTGCGAAGTGACAACTCTTTTGTTGACAGGACACGAAGAAAATAAAACGAAGCCGTCGAGGGCGTTTGTGAGTGAAGGTGTTCCTAGATTTGCGTCGTACTCGAGCGGTGGTGCTTGCTGGCTAGACAGTAGCAACAGACATTTGGATGGGACGCGATCGTTCCAACCCAGCAAGAAAGTACTTTACGTATGACATCACGACAAACAAGTCCGTTTGTAGCATGCGCTTCAAGAAAAAAGAAAGCCTAATTGAACAGACAGTCGCCTACAGGAAGCAGGAGCTACCAATTTCACAGCTGCCTGTTAATATTAAATACCATGTATGCGGAATAAACGGGTTTACATTTTGTAACGTTGATTTTTTTTGTGGGGATGAATATTCCCAGCAGAAGCGGAACCGGTTAAAAGCCGGTATGAACCGTTATTTTTTGCTTCGAAGCAGAACCGGTACCGGATCGGTTAGGATGTAACCGGAACGAAAACTGGAACGAAAAACGTTTCGGTTCGACACCCTGCCCCAAAGGCTCATCATGGTCATTGGAATCACAACACCAGTAAACTACCACTGCTCTTTTAAAATACTAAGTGAGACCACTCAACATCATCACCAGGCTTATGGAATACATGACCCTTTCTATGCTCGTATACTCGTCATCTCAGGCTACACCTGCGAGCAAAGAGGCGCGAAAGCCAGGGGGCAAATTTCCATTCGCGCTCGACGGAGGACTAGACAGAACGCTGTTACGGGAACATGATTGTATTCCTACGATATAAATGATTATTGCATTGCAGCTTATAAAGACTATCACAAAAAAAACCGTACTACGCTCAACTATAATTTAGGAGCCTTATAATTCTACTTTCTCTGGAAACTATAATTGCCCTATTACATGGATCGCTATTAATCAAGCGCTTCAATTTTTTCTCTCTTCCCATTTCAGCCTTGTCATGCAGTGAAGCAGTCTCGCAATATTTAATTGACACTGAGGGTGGGGTGTCCTGTGCTCAAATGCAAGCATTTCTGCACAAATACCTATAACAGCTGATTTCCTCAACACACCATGCTCCTAATTACATGTGACAAACAAAAACATACAAACCCTCTTCTCACAAATTCAGCTGTAACATGCAAATTTCTTCTGCATAAAATTGGTGAAAAAGGGAAAGGGCAAACAAAATTGTGCACACTTGTGCTTGACTTAAAAAACCGAAACATACGCTAATAAACTAAGAAAAAGACACCCATTTCTATTGTCAGATAATTCTTGCATGACGCTACATACACAGTCGCATTGCCCTTGCCTAATGAAAGCACAGGACAAGGGCACACACATTCCTTTAAGCGAGCAGGGAAAAGGCTTAAGACCTCAGGAATAATAGCAGACTCACCGAGCATCGCCACGCGGCTAACACAAGATAACAACAAGGTACTAGCGGTGGGTAAAATTGCAACACTGCTAAACAAGTTCAAACATGCCATGATGACGCCGCAAATCAGGAAAAAAAAAACACGCACACTCAGACAGCAGCTGAGGAATGCACAAGGAGACGTGCTTTATAGGAATTTCTACTCCACACCCAGATATCAACATTTCTGCACAAATACCTATAAATGCAAACAGCTTACTCCATCAGCATATCGAGCAACGTGAATACTGACACTCAACATCATATAACGAAAAACAAACAAATTCAATTCTTATGAACTCTCCTTTGCCAAGCGGCATTCTTCTGCTCTACCTGAATGCTGTCTGTTTCCCCTCATCTGAGTAAAAGCAGTGAAAGGAGAAAAGAATCGCGAAAAATTACACGCATTTGTGCTCCAACAGCTGTAACTGCAAGAAACCGTAGCGCACGCTAATAAACTGAGAAAAGGACAACAAGCAACACGAAAGACACTACTGAACAAGTCCAGACATGCGACATCGCATACAAAATACTGCTCATCGGAGAAAAGGCCTAAGCCAGCGAGAGAAAATCATAGAGCATACACAACTTCATTTTTCTATTTCGCGTAAACTAAACGCCATCTCCTTGGAAAACGACGCACAAATTTTCCTAGGGAGCACAGAAATATAGGAATTTCTTCCCCGTGCTCAGATACCAGCATTTCTGCTCAAAAACCGATGACTGCAAAATTAAGCACTGCTTACTTCATCAAGATATCGAACACCCAACAAAATCAAACAAACAACCCCACTTCCACTGATAGAACACTATTCAGCTTTTACCAGGAGGCTTTCTTCTGCGTAAAAGTAGAGTAAATAAGGAAAGAGCAGCGAAAAATTACACGCACTTTTGCTCGCATAGCTATAAGAGAAAAAAAATAAAATAACGAGGTACACGCTAATAAACTGTGGCAACGACACCCATTTCTGCTATTTTTCCCGCAGTTTTACCCGCCGCCAGTATCTTGTTGGTGCAGTGTTCTGCTAGCCGCGTTGCGATAAGCGGTGATTCTCCGATTATTCCTGAGCGGACTTAAGCCTTTTCCCTGTTCACTTAAGCAAATTTGTGTATCCCTGTCCTGTGCTTTCTTTACGCAAGGGCAATGCGGCTGTGTGTGTGGCATTATGCAAGAATTATCTGGTGGCAGAAATGGGTGTCTTTTTCTCAGTTTATTAGCGTGCGCTACGGTTTCTTGCAGTTACAGCTATTGGAGCACAAATGCGTGTAGCGGTTCTTTTCTCCTTTCACTGCTTTTACTCAGAATGTAGATGAGGGGAAACAGACAGCATCCAGGTGCTGCCTTGAATGGGAGTAGTGCTATTCCTAATAATTTTGCGATTCATTTAGTTCAGAGCGTAACCGCAAGGGGGACAGGTGTATGGCTTTGCCCAGTCGAGGAACAAAGCGACATTATTCAGTTAGCTGCCTGACTCTCGGAAGGGATGAACATGTCTCAATTAGCTCGTTGTATGTAGCCATTGAAGGTGTTAGGATATTTTGTTCTTTTGCAAGTCTAATTTAGAAAGACTTTGGGAATGAAATGCTTAATTCCTACAATCACCTCTCATGTATGGTGTTTTTCTGCAATAGTTCCCTATGCAATCATTATAGTAGAATAAAGGAAATAATCTTGGCATAGTGATTCAATAAATAACAGGTCCCGTGTCTAGAGCGTACGTGTCCTTGAGCCACGCAGCTGCATGATGACGTAATACCGCGACACTATTGTTTCAAGTGGACCTTGTCCAGAGAAGCATTTGTGAAAAAAAACAGTGTAGCCCTGAGACAATAGGCTGACGTCACGACCAATGAGCACGGCCTGCAGGGGGCGCAAGGATTCACTTCTCTCTTGAACACTGACGGGTGTGGACACATTAATTCTGTTCCTAGCAATTGCGTTGGCCGTTAGTGGAAGGGCGTAGCTTCGTTGGGGTTCCGTCCGCCTCTGATGGGGTACGGATGTCTGGTTCGTCACTGGTATTTGGTGTGTGACGATTGTGGTGGATTTTGTGACGAACGGATTTACAATGAGTGAATGTAGTGAACGTGAAAAATGATGGTGAGTGTCTTGACTCTGCTCAAGTGTTTCTCTGTGTTTGCTTTCCTCTGTTGCCCGGCAGTCGTGTGATTTTTCCTCGTTTAATAGCACTTCTGACATGTCCTAACCTGCATGCTTTCCTTTGTTGACGCTCTGCATTTTTTATTTTTTTATGGACATGAAAGGTTCATGTTGATCGTTCTTGTCTTGACGATGACACTACTCCTGCTGCACGCTTGATTTAAATGGGAATAATGCCAGAACGATTCTTAATAATTTTGCGATGAAATTAGTTCAGAAAGTAACCACTAGAGGGACAGATGCATGCCTTTATAGAGGAGAAAAAAGCATTACGATTCAATTCTGTGCCTGGTTGTTGGATTGAGTAGATGGGCACCAATAAAACAACAACAACAATACTCGCTTTGATTACCCTCAAATCTCTAATTCATGCTACTTACTTTGTATTATAGTTATATGTTATACTTTGTATTTCTCTGAGTTCACACATCTACAAACGTCGTCAACGGCATCGGGTACACCGGTTACAACGGCATACAGTAACAGGGTATAGCAGGGGGTAAGCACTGGAAGTGAGCGACAACAACACTTAACGTGAAACTCCACTGATTACCACTGGCAATATGTGTGCCTTGCACAATTAGGTTTATTATACTACCCATGTTCAACACGTCCAAACATCCACCTGAGTCGAATCATGATGGAAGACACGGAACAAAACGCAAAGCTGTGCCACCGTTTTGCCACTGTATGCTAAAGGGCACCTTGGAAACGTGTGCGCAGTAGCGTGACGTCATATGCAAACGTTGTTCATTACGTCATCTGCTCGAAAAAAAACGGGAATTCTCAATCGGTGAAACTTTTATAAACAGCTCATGGTTGTTACGCTGGAGCGTCGCAACTGCCCTCCGTACCTCGATGAACTGGACCTTTCTTAGTGCACAGTCGACATAATTCGCCACTTGTCGCGTGCTACAGATGTCGACACCAGAGGTAGCGATCATTTCCCTCTACATATACTCTGCACAATGGACTCTGCCCCTCTCAGCAACTACTGGGGTTGTTTACACGAAACGCTTGAGCATACTAACGGCTGAGCACACTTACGCGAAGTGTTTCCCTCACAAAAGAAGAAAAAAAGAAGGAGATAAAACCCTGCGAGTGATTTGCTCGAAACGACGGTGAGGAGATTCTCATGTGAGATAGCTATTGATGGTAAAGTCACCCCACAAATACGTTTCTTCCGTTGCCATCGCCAACTTAGCCCCGCTTTCTGTTTGAGCGCTCTGGACCAACCACTGCCGGTATAGGTGTCGGAGGCGATTCCAGTAGACTCGGTAAACGTTTTCACGTACTTAGCGGCGTTAGTAGCGTGTGCGTGCCACGCTCTACGATGACAACTGCTGAAGAAAAAAAGCCGAAGGCACCGAATTGGACTGAAGAAGAAACGACCGAACTCGCGTAGGAGGACGAGAAAATATATTATCAAAATAGAAAAAAGAAAATCAAAAATAGGTTTCGAGAGACGTGACAACTCAAACGAAACGAAAAGCGTGGGAAGAGGTAACGCTAGTTTTGAGATGGAGGTTACTGCACCACCATAGATCGCTGCAGGAGTTTAAGAAGAGGTAGGACAATGTATGCAAACGAATGCGGAGGCAATACTGCGAAACTGGACAAAGAAAAAAAAAATGAACAAGACAGGTAAGTACGCACGACGACGCATGCTGTATCCATACCTTGAATTCATTTGCCGTTATGTGAAGCTTGTAGCAGTCTTAAAATTGCGTGAGCTGTGTTGTTTTTAAATCAACACTGATTCACAATTCCCTGCTTTTCATGTAAGGAAGGTGGATATGCAAAAAAGAAAGAAAGAAAAATGCTTTCATGGGGATGCGTTCAGGAATAGTATGTGGAGGAGTGGAAGAGCTGAGCCCAACTAATCCGTTTTTGAGGTGGCTGAGCTGTTTAAAAAGGGAGACTGGTAACATATTTTTGTTAGTTTGTTTTTAGGTGAAAAGGGCCAGGTTGTAGAGATGCCTCTCATGTATGCCTGTCAGAGATGCCTGTCACGTATGCCTCTCATGTCCGCTGCCCTTGAGATCATAGGGGCAGGGTCGGCAGGCGTAATTGGGATTACTGGAGGGATTGATAGCTCAGAGACTCCAGTGAAACTGCTGTAAGTTGCCATGCGGCATTCTGTTCAACAGTATTCATCTTTAATTGGAAGATCAGTCAAATTGAATACAAATCACATATAGCACCGATCATCACCGATCACATGTCTGCAGGACTTTCTGTGCCACTGCAGAATGGCCACACAGCAAGGTGAGGGTTCCTCCACCGTTGACGCAGCAACTGGCATTTGTGCCATCCTTGCCCCCCGATGTCCACCGATCACCAAGAAGCAGGCCTCCGCAGTCAGCCCCACGTCCAAGCCGCAGTCACAGTGCAGGTGCCCGTAGAAACAAAAGGAAACCATCTGCGCAGTTATATGGAGAGGTCCTGACGTTGGAAAAACAAGAACAACACCTGGAAATGGAAGCAATCGCGGAAATAAAGATGTTTTACGAACAGGGAGTAGTGAGAATGCTCCAGGCGCATAATGTTTCCTTATATATACATATTATATGTAGTGTGCCTAGCCAAGGCCAGTGACAAAAGCGGCTTGGCCGTTCCCGTCCTAGAGCATTTTCAGAATGACACGTTATTTTACTCCCAACGCGTTCGTGTCCCATCTTCGTCCTCCTTCTACAATATATATGAGCGAATTTCTTAGAGGACGGTTACAAAAACAGAAGGAAGAGCAAATATTCCTTTATCAAGTAAATGCTAACTTGTCAGTAGACATGCTTCTAAAATGTTTAGTATATCTATAGTATTCCTGTGACACATTGTTTGTTTCTTTATTTGGAAGTCCATGAGGATGTCAGTCACAGGCTTGCATCAAATATCAATCGAATAAGTTTTCTGCGTATCATTTGTCTCTTGTGCATACCTGAGCATCATTACGTAGTGCTCTACTTGTTGTGAACACTTGAGTAACATGCTACGCCCATAACGAGAGAAGCAACGCAAAGATGCCGCGTTGCTTCTGTTGCAAGCGTTACTCGTCTCTTATTCTCTGGTTCCTTCTCTCACCGATCCCACTCCTTATATAAACAATGTTTCTGTCTGCTGCTTTCGTCTGAAGAAGGGCAGACTCTGCGCGAAAGCGCACGTATTAAACAGTTACTCTCTCTTCGTGCTTCTTTCTTTTGTTGTTATTTTTCTTAACGACTCTCCGTCATGTGTATAACACGGCAAAAGGGATCTCTGTCGCCTACATGAAGAGCGAATCGGTTGTTCCCATCCCGGAACCAGGCAATCCCCCAAAACTGACGGTAAAACCGGAAAAACTGATGGAGGGTATCATTTTGCGTGATCGTCTCTACTGGTGACTTGAAAACCAAGGTGTTTCCCCTGATGAAATGGCTGGAGCTCTACCAGTGCACGCACGAGTCTTCCTCTCGAGAACGGCTATTTTTCGGTGCATATCCTACAAGACACACCATTTCTCGTTTTGCGAATAGGCAGCTCAGAAACACACACATGGAGTTACTTTCAAGCCAACCAGAATTTGGGGAATTCTTGATATTTGTATTGACTTGTCAGAACCGCGCAGGATTCATTGCATAGTAACCTCTGAGAAATGTTTTACTTTGATACAAGCGTTAGTGAACACGAAGTGTGAGCTTCGAAGTGCTTGTGATGTGACGCGTATACTCGTTTCGATGAATTCTGGTCGAAATTTATTTTAATTGTGAAGTTTTATTCCTCTGCAGCTTGCCACCTGTGTACACCGACGAGGGAGAAGATGACTTGGAAAGAATTAGCATACCCGAAAATTATCGTCATGATGACATCTGGTACAAGATGGACAATCTGAGCGCAGAAAGAGAGCGTGGAATATGTGTCATCATAAAAGTTGTGAGTTACGTGTTTGGAACACAAGCATTTTCTTACATCATGTGTGTACAGACCCTGTGAAAAATTAGAAAGAAAACGATGTGGAGGGTGGCGGTAGTGACATAGTGCAGTGATATCCTCTCCGGAATTTTGTCAAATCCTGTGTGCTAAGTCACTGGTTCCGAAACTGTGAAACGTTCACAAATTAGCAAAAGAAATGACACGAGTGTGTTCGCTAGTCTGCGTTACCAGGAGGCCAGTTGCTACAGACCCGGAGGTTTCTCATAAACGCACTTTCAAACAGGGTACGCAACGCTTTCGATGCCCCCCCCATCACAAGAAACTCGCTTTCAATCCTGATCTGACACGCAAGAAGGCCAAAATCGATGTCGTGAGGTCCGTCCACTCACTCCCTCAAAAGGTAACATTCATGGACTGAGATGGGAAGCGTCCGGCATCGTGACAAGGGAGGGAGGTCGCCTCTATTTTGATGGGCTGCTGGATGGTCAAGTTTCCGAACCATTGCGCTAACTATTTCCATATGACACGTTTCCTTGTTATGCTCATTAGCTCTGTACTGATATGTACTGATTATTACTCTGTACTGATATGTGGTAATTTCTGCATATGTTTACAATTCGTGAGGAGACCTGCATGTTATGCATTACCCACCTTCCGTGTCTTCACCAATTGCGTCTGAATATACGCCTAAAGGTCACATATGCAGATTTTTAATGCCACATAATTGAACGATACCCACGCTGTCTGTCCATTAGCGAACACTGAACGTGTGGGATACGTATTTTGCTCCAACTATTTGTAGTTCATTAGAAAACCTATTCCTTAGTTTCCCAGCCATGCGCTCAAATCGTCGGCAAACCGACGTCACTGCTCTAGTTTTTAACTGTCTTAGCATGGCATGGGCTGGCCGCTTGGCTTCTTTGGTTTCCTTCTGTGTGCACTGTGCATTAGCAAACAGCCGTTATGCATTGCTAACGCACGAAAGAAGTGACACGTGAACATTTATTTGGCATGACATCGTTTGGAAGCTGCACTTCCTTGTGCTGACCCTACCTTTTATGAGTTGCAGCGATTTGTGATATGCCAGAGCGAAGTTGTCGGGAATGCGACGGTGCTACACTCTCGGCTGTTAGAAGAATTCACCTGATCATTCCAGTGTTACGCATTACAAGTTACCAATAGTGTAAACTGTGCGAAGCTCTTGACTCGCAGTGATTGATTGGGTGCGGAGTAAGTTCCACACGCGAAGGCAACGATTTACTCCCATGAATGTTTTCATAGACAACGCGCGACTCCAGAGGCAATCCGGAATCTCGTTAAGTAATCGTCTATAAAGCAAGATGCCGTACACAAAAATTTTCAACGTGCTGCCGATGACCAAGGCAAAAAGAGAGAGAGAGCACAATGGAGGAATGTCGAGGTTCAAGTTCATGCCTATGAAAAATATAGCTCCTACAACAGAACAATCGTGTTAAGACTCTTGTGATATGAAAATAGGAGGCCTCATCAATCCATTGTGCAGCTGTCTGTTAGTTACGACGTTCCGTCTGATATATCCACGAGTAACAACACAATAACATTAAGAATATAACTTGAGAATTATCACAGGCGGACGATGAAGGTTGAATGAAGCTGGGTCTGCCTGGCATCAGGTGCATAAAGAAATTGCTGTCACTTCACATGCAGTCCAGCTGCCATGTACACTAAATGCGTACAATCTACAATACTTGTTTTGCACTTGGTGCATTACTCTCGCGACTAATGCCACATTATTTACGTTGTAGAGTGGCTACTGCACAAATCTTGTGGGCGTACGGCATACACCCTGTTCACCAGGAAAAATATCTCAGTGGTATCGTGTTGTTTTTTTTATCAGATGTACATAACCTTGGTGCGAAAAATTACAAAGTAATTATGACTATCCATTTCCTGTCACTAAGCTTTCTTTCTTTTCTGCAGTGGTGAACAACTTTGAGGACACATGCAACACAAAGAGTCATCTCATCTTCTCATGACGAATCAGCTGTTCATAAATGGTTCATGTACTCATGTACATAAAGGCTTCAAAAAGTAATTCACGAGAAAGCCAATCCTTCGGTGCCAGCACCTGAAGTTGAATATGGACCCCCTGTTACCGATCAGGGATGTTACATTTTAGGCACCCATTGACTTTTCGTGAATTACTGCTTCACTTTGTCCCTTATGCTCTTGGAGGCTCTATCTATATGTTTGTCCATAGATGGAGCTCGCCACAGCTCATTTTCCTATCGATTAACGTTGAGGCTGGTGTCGTGTTTGTCTCTTTGTGTGTCATGCCCATGATTTGCGAACACGTCTACCTCAGGTGCGCTTAGCCTAATAGCAGGTGGCGTGTAAGTGAGGCAGCGTTACGTTTGTACATGTGTATTAGTGAGAGAAGGCATGGAACTCGAAAGGAAGGAGAACAGACGAGAATGGGTCACTTCCTTTTGATTAGTGCTAACGGGTACTGCGTGGCCAGCTTTATTCATGCTGCTCCATCACTTTGCATTATCATGCAGTTCCAGCACACCGCTCGAATTCCCATCTCAGGCGCCTCCATGTGACAGTGCTCACGCAGAGTATGAGACACCCCGAGTTATTTAGCATTCCACTGCAGAAGATACTCTTTGTATGAAAGTGTGCAGCTGGATGGGAAAAGGATTTCGTATGGCATGGAGTTTATGGACAGGATACCCACAGACTGGGATGAACAATATCCCACCCTCCTAGTTATTGACGATCAAACTACGGAAAGGGGGTTCTAACGGATCTGGAGTCGCTGTTTTTGAATGATAGTCACCATAAGAATGCGTCCGTGATCCTGATCACGCAAGTCTTGTTCTATCGCAGTGCCGCTTTTCGAACGATATCCCCGAACGGCAGTTATATCGTATTGTTGGGGAACGCTCGGTCCGTACAAGAGATCGAAACCTTCGGACGTCAGGTATTCAGGAAACTGGGGCTCTCCTATTTCCTTCATGTATATAACCAGGCGACGGAGAAGGTGCACCGCTATTTAGTTGTAGATCTTCACTCGCAAACACCTCCGTGTCGTAGCCTGCAAACGGGTATTTTACCGCACAGGCGGCAGTTCCTGTTTGAGCCTGGGAAATGACCAATCTTAGAAGACATCTCACGGTCCTCAAAGTATTGGCCACCAGCAAATGGCGCACCTGCAGGGTTACTTAAAGAGCTGAGCTGCGACGGCATTCGAATCCTTTCGGAAATCTATCTGAACATCCTACGTGGAAATATCCCACTTTAAAAGGAGCTTCATAAAATCTTGAAAAAAAAAACAAAAAAAAATATAGATGGGTAGAAATTCAGCGAACCGGTAGAATGTAGGAAGGGAGTTGCCTCAGGACAGAAGCCGCCGATATTTCGAACAGAGACTGTTCTTCTTCTGGGAAGAAGAACAGAGTCTTGGAACTTGACAAGTGCCCCCAGCAGTTGAAATATATTAGGGGACAACGAGGTCGTCTCATTCCAGTACTTCGACTGCTGCTCTCAAGGCTCTCAACTCTCGCAGCGGGAGTCGCCGGGCGACCGATATCAAAAGCCATCGGTCATGGCTTATACAATAGAAATAGGTGAAGTTCTGAAATGCAACGATTCGAACGATATAAAAGTGGCGACAATACTGGAAGCCCTCTATTACTTGCTCAACCATGCTCACTATCATCCTCCTCCTCTGGAACCTGTCTATTCGGAACCCAAACTGAAACTTGAACCGAACCAATTTGATTTTAATCTTCTACCCTCGCGCGTTGATAAAGCACGCGCGAAATCTGTGCTAAAAGAACTGAAGAAAGTTTTCACCTGGCAGGCGGTTAATGTTCCAGTATATAGAGGGAAGCAAATCAACCGCTCAAGCATTGTGGCTCTCGTGAGCTACTTAGCACGTCGCAGCGCACTCATCAAGAAACCCAGTTGGTACAAGAAAGTATACAATATTATAAGAGCTCTGAAAATACACTGAACTGATCGCTGGAGCAAATGTAAGGCCCTACAGAAAGATGAAGGAGAAAGGGTTAGTTGGAGTGGATCGGTACCGACGTTATCACAAGCTGACGCACACCGAACAGAGAAGTCACCGAACAGCTGAAAAAAGATACTTACCCATCACAAGCTCGTGAAGAAAAAAATATCGGTGCACTATCATTGCAAAACACATGAGGGATTTATATCAGGTGGACCTTCTGGATATGCATAAATATCAGAAATTTAGCAAGCGCTGCAAGTACATCTTGACAGCCATAGATACGTTATCCAGGTATTTGTACATGGTCTCCATTGACACAAAGCGCCCGCAAGAAGTAAATAAGGCTTTCCAACGAGTTTTCCTTCATGGAAATCTGAATAATCTCCTCACCGATTGTGGGAGCGAATTTTGGGGTTCCCCCATTCGTCAGTATTTTCGGTGCCACTATACAACACAAAGTGGAATGAAGCCGTCCCCCTGTGAACACGTACAGAGAACAATTAGAGAAAGTATAGCCAGCCATTTTACTAGTACGGGGAAGTTTAATTATATCAACGTGCTGCCGAAGATAGTGGCCAATTATAAAGACTCGGTATAGTCTGTCACGAGCCAAAAGCAGAAAATGCCGGGAATAAAGTAGCTCTGTTCAACAGATTGAATCGTAAGACGACTCAGCCCGAGACCAAGTATAAAGTAGAGGTCCAGGTGGGGCTCGCTTTGGAACGCGCCGTGTTCGCCAAAGGCTACGATCAAATGCGGACGGCCGAAGTGTTCCAGGTGTCGCGAACGAGAAACAGCATCCACCCGTAGTGTATGTGAAAGATGTGACTGGAAAAGAAACACTGGGATCATTCCACAAGCAGGAATTGCAGCCCGTCTGCCATCTTTCCTTGTACGATTGGCGACTCATATCCGTGGTGATTAGAAAGAAGATAATTAACGGGGTATTGCACTACTTGGTTCGTTGGTCCCAAAGATCACGATCCTTGGGTGCCCGCCAATGTTATCAGAAAATGAATTTTGCGTATATCTGCTCTCGAAAGCCAGCATGTGCCTGCACTCATCCAACAATCTGAACGACTTCACGATGGCGTTAGATAAGCCGCTACACCTGGATGATTCGTATGTTGTTGGTCTAGAGGGATCTTCCATTCCCAACAGCTTCCTCAACGTGAACCAAGCGCCGGATAACCTGATAGCTCTATCAATGGCGAACAAGCAAACAAAACAGCTCACTTTCAAAAACACCAGACACATTATTGAATAAAATATTCCCCAAATATGCGATAGAGGGGACTTTCGAAGAAGATCACTACGCGTTTAAGCTATCATCGCGCGTGCGCTCAGTGAGATTAATCGACAGACCGCTGCATCTCGCTTTTGGAATCGCCGACATCGATGGAGATCATCTGGAAGGCGGCAGAGTACGCACCGTCCCAATGGCGTTACCGCTTGCGGAGGAAAGAGTCGTCATTATGCGATTTCGCCGGGTGATAGTGATCAATAACGATCTAACTTTGGAACCCCGATCGCTAGTTACCGACACATTCAACGAATTCTTCAGAGCTACGAACGATAGAGAATCAAGGGTGGAATACGAAGACAACACTTACTCGCTTTCTCTGAATGGTGAATTTCAACCTGTCAACCAAGTTCCTGGACCTCATTCACTGCATTCACATAAACACTCGAGAGACGGAAACTCGGCACATTTCACTTCCAACAAATTACTACGGAACACCCGAAGCTCTCACGAGCGCCGTCAATGAGCGACTGCAATCTGACGCTTCCCTCGCATACGATGCATGGGCGAGAAGGTGTTCTCTGAGCCTGCGAGAAAACGTGTCGCTTGCGTTTGATTACTTTGCCTACCCACTGGGTTTCGGCGCGAAAACCATGTTTGTCGAAAATGATACGGGTGTCGACAAAGTGACCATAGATCTTCCCATTAACTGTATCATAATATAGACGGATCTCGTCACGCCCTCTGTACTGGGAAACGGGCGTCACCCGATACGGAAATTATTTAAATTCGTTTACGGTAGAACGAAAGGGCAACTGAGTTACAGCTTGCTTCCTGTTCAGTACTTTAAGTTAGTGCAGTGCAAAATTTCCCCAGTCACCGTCTCTATACACGATGACATCGGTCGCAAGCTACCGCAACAAGATCGCGGCAGATCGACGCTCACGTTGCACTTTAAGTATGTACACTAAAGCAGTACCAATCTACGGATTTGGCATTCCGACGGTATACAGGTCGCACCTGTATCAAAAGGGAGGCATATTCTTTTCTCAGCTTGGGCGTTTCGCTATTCCACTCTTTGAACGCGTATCGCCATACATAAAAAAGACGGCTGTCGCCACAGCTAAACACGTGGCCAAAAAGCTGTCGGAGGTAGATTCTTTCCAAAGAGCGCTTAAAAGATTGGCTAGAGATGCGGGCCAAGAAATTCTACGAGATCTCGGAGGTGCCGCACGAAGAAATGAGAAAACCGGACGCCTTCGACAGCATAAATCACGCCGGTTGCGCAGCAACAATTTAGTTGTGAGATGGACAAAATTACGGTCGTACGCCCTTCCACTCCTCTGTTGGATAAGTCGAAAACACAAATATTTTCTGTACCGGTAACGCAATAGCACATACTGAAGGGAAATACGAGGTATTCTACCCCGTCGCTGACATATCCTCCGTCATAGAGTTCCGACTCTCGAATTTGGGTCATCAGTATCTGGATTTGAACTCGGCGTAGATAGTGACCAAAAGTCTGCATCGTACGTGATGATGGGTCCCTACCGGAAACAAATGCGGGCGATAGGACGACGTACGACGAGGTATACCCCGTCAACGCGTTCGCCAGCTCGTTTTTCATGAACGTAGCCGTTTTCTTGAATCAGACCATTGTGACGAATAATAATTTGTATAGCTATAGATTTTTGCTTCATGCCAGCACCACGGAGCAAAATACCGTGCATAAAGCGGGTCTGTACACGCAAGAAGAAGCACGTCAGTCGGAAAACAACATCCGCTCTCGTGGACCGGGCGAACGATACAACCTCACACGGGGCGGCAAGACCATCGACCTGGTTTCCAAGATCAACTCAGACATTTTCCTGCAGCCTAAGCTACTCATATCGGGAGTAGAAATTAGGCTTGTTTTGTTTATCAAGGCTCCGACGAATTCCGAATTATGACGACCGATCAGGCGCAACACAAGCATAAAGCGGACTTCATGAGTGCTGCCTTGTACATAAAGAATATCACCGTGTCTCCCCATCCTATTCCTCGGGCACGAAACCGAATTGCAGCAGCGCAGGGCTCTCTACACACTGGCCGGAAGTGAATCACATATTGGTTCAGTACTAGTTGGCAAACTGGATGCATGCCTGGAAGACTTATTTCCAGAGAAGATACCGTCTAAGGTGGTGATTGCATTCATGCCCAAGCTAGCCTACCAGGGAGCATTCAATCACGACCAGTACCGATTTGTGGACTTCAACATTGAATCGGCGATGCTCGCTGTGAACGGGACGCAGCGAATCGACACTTTCGATATCAACAATAACTTGAGCCACCGAAGCTATTTCAGCCCCCTGTAACAACTGTGTGAGAGGCACGTGTTTCACGAATAAGACCACAACATTGGAAATAAGTTCCTAGTGTACTACGATCTGGATCCCGATCAATCCTCCGTCCACCTGTCACCCATTAAGCGTGGAAACGTTCGTCTGCAACTCAAGATCCGACGCGCCTTGGCCGAACATGCGACCGTATTCATATTGTGCGAGAGTGTGACTTTTAAAATACACCGATTACACTTCGGCGCTCTTCCGTGGTGTATGCACTCCAGATGATCGTTTGCCCTCGCTGGATAGACCTGGAATAATCGCGGTCAACACGGATCGGCTACAGCAAGCCGGGGAACATTGGATTCTCTACACAAAAATGAAGGATAAACTGATAATCTTTGATTACTTCAGATTGTCGCCCATCGAAGATGAGCTTAAACGTCTCACCGTCGACGAATATAATGATGTCTCTATTCAAAGCCTGTATTCTCTAATGTGTGGTGTGTACTGTTGTATCGTGGCGACATTGTTGGCGAAAGGGAAATCAATGAAGAGCATTGTATCCCTGTTTTTCATAATCTCGCCGCTAATGACCTAAAATAAAAAAAATGCTAGAAATTTTGTTTGTTGCTTAAAAAAAGCGTGGTGTCCTTTATTATCTATAACTCCCCACAAACTATACTTGCTTAGTCGATGAATACGTGTTATAATCCTTCTGTACAATAATAATAATAATAATAATGTTTTATTGGTGCGCAAGAACGGTCGTGACGACCCTAATGTTGGCGCACACAAATACAATACAATGCACTACGAATAGACACAATATACATACAAATACAGTAATACAATATGCACTAACAACAAGACACGATCTACGTGGTCACACACACAAAAACAAAAAAACGAAAGAGACTGTACATGAAGAAAAGAAACAAAAAATACATGACTTAAATTGAAAACGAGGAAAGAGCACACGCACATTGTAATGTGACAAACATATGCAATCACACTGCAACAAAGGGGAAATTATCTGAAAAAGTCAAAGAAAAGAAATCTCCAAAAAATGAGAAGAGATATGACACCTAAATGATGTACATGACGCTGAAAAAATATCAAGAGATGAAGGGAGCGAGTTAAACAAGATTTGGCATCGTGTAAGGGGGTCATTAGGACAGCAGTGGTTGATATAGAACGTTGGGGGGTTCCGCAGAGCAGCACGCGGGAGACAAAAATTTAGGCGGCCTAACAGAAAAGGGGAATCAAATATTGAGTGCGCACATTTATAAAGAAACATCATGTCATGAATGTGGCGGCGGTTAACAAGAGGAAGCAATTGCAGGTAATTTGAAAGCGTGTCATAGGGCCGGTTTCACCAACGCGAGTTAAAGTTAGCCTTAAACTGAGATCACCTAACGGCGCGCGATGACGCTGACTGCAGTTTAACTTAACTGCGTTTCACGAACTCAAACTGCGAGTTTAGGATGACCAGTTTACTAATCGGGTTCTCTGGCATGTAGACCGAGTTTCATTGGTTAGATTGTTGGTTTCCGGTACGGTCGCCAGGTGGCAGCATGGGAGCTGTTTTGTTCTCCGTTCTCTCGGCTTCTTGCATCTACGCAGTACCCGAAGTACAACAATTAGAATATTTTTGGTGTGCGTACACAACTTCCTTGCGAGTGCTACAGTGCGGATATCCTGGTTACTGCGTGTGCGACGATTGTAAGTTTTCGAGTCAGGAGATGTTGCCACACTGTGCTGCCAAGCTGCTTACGTTCAACATACAGCTACGCTGTACGCTGAAGTCATGACTGCAAACAACTGTGCACGGATTTTGGAGATTGTGTGACGTACTGTGTTCGGTTTGCGTCGTTCCATGCTACCGACCGGTGTGCCACGAAAATAATTTGTGTACCTTTGCTGTTTTACGTGTCTGTACTGCGGTAAGCAATTCGTAAGCTTGTCTACATCCCCTCCCACAATGCCTGGCTCCGTGGAGATAGCATTACTGTACTACAAGCAGCACTGAGAAGCAGACATAATTAAGAACGCTTGCATGTACAAGAGCCTGTAAATTTATTTGCAATAAAAGAGGCAGAACAGCGTTTTTCACTCCTTTTTAGCAATTATTCTAATCTGCAATCATCTTCCCTGTTACTATGGTCTGTTATTTCGCAGACGACAGCATTTTCGAAGCTCTGCCTTATAGGTATTGCTATTTATTTTCCCACGATGGCGAAACGAAGCCCGAATTTTACCGAAAGTGAGATATCTACTCTGCTAGACCTCGTCAGTAAATACAGAACTGTAATTGAAAACAAGAAAACTGATGGGAAGACAGTTGAGCAAAAAAACGCTACGTGGAAGAAGCTAACTTCGGAGTTTAATGCACTATCAACTGTGCACTTGAGGGTCACTGAGCAGTTGAAGCACTGCTACGAAAATCAAAAGAAAAAATCCCGTAAGGAGCTAGCAAAGCACCGGAATGCAGTGTTTCGCACTGGGGGGGGGGGGGGCCCACCACCATCACCGCTCTCCAGTGCAACAATTCAGATTGCCTCTCTGGTACCTGGAAATCTACAGCCACTGCAGAACTCCTATGACTCGGATGCTTCAAGAATATTTGGTATTTACATCTGCTCAGTTATTTTGTTATCCTGGATATGCGTAATTCTCAGGTGAATGAAATTGACCTTCTTTATTTTTAGATGTCATTATCAATGGGACAAGTACAAGTGAGATTCCTGTGGTAAGTCTTTTGCTTATTTTACTCCGTTCAGTGATGTTATGTTCTGTAGAGCTGAAAACATTTTGCTGGCGTGTTCGAGAGAGAATGGCTAAAAAGCAAGTGAGCTGGTGATTAGAACTCGTAATATGAAAATCCACACACTAGGAAGGCACAAAACACACACATCGACAGTCTCAACTTGGACACTTTGTCCTTGTCATTTGTTTTCATACTTCCCTAGTCTCAGGGGTTTAAATATTATGAGATGTACAGATCCCAACAAAAGTTTACGGAACACTAGAGCGGCGTATTTCTTGATCTCAGCAACACCCTAGCGGCAAATGGGAGTGGACGCACTTACTGAGTGGTGCGTCGAGCACCCGGTCACCTGTTTGTGAGTCTGTTTGCTCCTGTTTGTAGCAACCGTGTCGCTCAGATACACCACTCCAGTGTTCCGTAACCTTTTGTCAGGGCCTGTACAAGAGACTTATACAAGGCAAAGAAGAAACATTTGCTCTTCTTGCTGTTCTTCCTGGCATTGGACCTCATATGAAAATCAAAATGGCATCCTTGATGCAATGCATTCATAGGCAAGCCAAGCTAGGCTTGCCTATCATTTAGTTTGTCCGCCAGCTAGCCCACATCTAGATCATAGATCTTGATGCAAAGCCTGCATTCTTCTTTTGATATTACAGGATCGTCAGATTGATTCTGAGGCATGTCTCAGCAGTGAAGGTCTGTGGAATGAGGACAGACATGAACAAGACATCTCAACCTCAACAGGCCAGGCCACCACAGAAATCTCTCATTCTGAAAGTCTAGCCGCTACAGCAGGAGCACCATGTCTACCAGGTGTCCCAGGGACAAGCAGGCAAGTGCACGACACCTCGTCACGTAGGAGGCCTGCGCCACCTCGACGCTCTGTGATGCAGCCAGCACAGAGATCTGCATTGTGGTACAAAAAACTGGCAAAATCGAAAATCACGCTAAACCAGAAGAGGTTGGACGTAGCAAAGCTCGAGGAATCCATAGCTAAGGAAAAATTGATTCACGCACAGATGGACACCGAGTACAAGGCTTTACTCCTTGAGTCAGCTCAGCTGGACTTGGAAATAAAACGAAGAAAATTAAATACATGAGTGTGGGAACACACAATGGCTATATCCTCTACGACAATGCATTTATTGCTGCAAAATCACGTTGAATACTTTAGGACAAGAAACTTCAGAAGAGTGAGTGAGAGAACATGAAGGGCTCACTGACACAATTCCCTCTGCGGCTTATGTCTGTGAGCTTCCACAAGAGACTTTTTGCCCGCTCCAAAAATTATCAGATTACAGTCAACCCTCGATTTATGAACACCCTCGGTTCCCGGAAAAATCGTTCATAAATCGAGGGAGTCATGAATCGAAAATTCCGTTAAGTCAGTACGTCCCTGATGCGTCCCAGGGAAACCCATTTATTGTTCGGATTTCGAGGGGTTAAAACCAAGGGTGCAATATCTGGAAAAAGATTTGTCCGTTCCGGTGTCATTCATAAGACAACGGAATAATCCCTTTGAAGGTTTCTGTTGACACCGGAACGATCCGTTTATAAATTGAGGGCAAAAACGCTAGGCAACTCCTAGTTTGTTCCCAGAAATTCCATTCGTTATTCGGATATCGAGGTTCATAAAACGAGGGAAAAATGCATGTAAAAAGTTTGGTTCCTCGTGCTCCTGTTCATAAAACAAGGGAATTCACAAATCGAAGGTTCATAAATCGAGGGGTTGACTGTATAACCAAAATGTCGATTCCAGTGTTACCAGTTCTGAACTCACAAAGCATCTTCAGGAATGCCAAAATTTTAGGGAAGACCTAAGACAGAAAGCCCCTTGTAGGAGTTTATAGAGATTAGGAGCAAAGGAAGTTGTGTAAGTGTGCCCCCTGTGTGAACCCACTTTACTCTTCTGAGGTTCCTTTGCCTACAGTCACCTTGTTTGAAATAAACAATTGTTTTGTTTGAAAATATGTTGTCCTGTGTGTATGCCTCTTCCATCATATACAACCAGCTAGCCTGCATCTTATGCGTCCTTCATGTGTCCTGCTTATCATGATTCTGGTAGCAACTGCTGCAGATCCTCACGGCTCCTTGCAAAGTTTGCAATTATTTGGGCTCTAGCGCTTGTGGCTCCTGGCTCTAAAGGACCGTTCCACACAACATCAACTGATTCATGCTCGACAACTGACTCACAAATGTCAGGTATGCAATTGTCTTTTCGTTGAGCAATGTTATGCAACACCGCTGTTGCAACAATCACTGCCAGAGCAGTGTCAATCTTCAAACGTAGCCCCATCTTCAACACAGGAAACCTCCTCTTCCACACACCAAAGAGTCTTTCTACAGTGTTTCTTGTTGCAACATGCTTATTCTGATATCTCTTTTCTGCAGCAGAGTTAGGTGCTGCTAAGGGTGTAAGCAGATAGGGCCTGCAAGGATATCCTGCATCTCCGAGCAAATGACCCCCTAAATTTGTCTCGAGGTGGGCTCGAATTCTCGAGCTGTCAAAAATTGTGGCATCATGGGTAGCACCAGGCCACCTAGCAACAATGTCGGTGATCCGCAAGTCAGCGTCACATACACACTGCACATTAATTGAAAAGTAGCCCTTCCTGTTTCTGAACAGCTCTGCTGTGTTACCACCTGGTGACTGTATTGCTACGTGTGTACAGTCAATTGCTCCAATGACTCCTGGAAAGCCTGCAATGTCATAGAATCCGAGCATTGTCCTTTGCTTTTCATCTTGCGTTGATGGGAATTTTATGTAGAGAGGTGACAGTGAGGCAAGAACATGTGATACTCGCTTGATTATACGGCAGACGGTAGACTTGCTTATGTCAGACGTGTCGCCTATAACTATTTGAAAAGTTGCACTAGCATAGAAACGGAGGCAGATTAGGAGCTGGCGTATTGGTGGTACTGAGGAGTTCCTGTCTGATGTAAACTCGAGGTGCTTCTCAATTACCAGGAGGAGATCATACACTGTATGTTTCATTAGCCGAAATCTGTCATGAAACTGCTTGTCATTTAGGGCTACAAAAGGGTCCGTGGTGTCCCTAGGATAATATCGTGACGGCTGAACTTGAAAACTCAGGTGTAGATCTTCCAGATCCTCGTCAAAGTACTCCATGGCTTTGCATCAGAAGTGATTACCTTCTGTCTGTAGCAGACGACACATATTTATTCTGAAGACTATCATAATAATTAAAATATTTTAATGAATACCCTACCATGTAAACCTACTTTTCTTTACGCGCGTTGCTTATGTGAAAATACGTTTTCAATAAGTTTTCTTTAGTGTCAGCGCAAACTATGTTTTGTTTATAATCGCAGACGGTAACACACGCACGCATACACGTATGTCTTCGTAACGAGATGCAGCAGTTTTACATTCACCTAACACCCAAGAAAGCTGTCAACATACTGTTTGACTGAAATGAAGCTATTTATGTGCAAGTATAGCAAGTAATGCTTGAAATGAAAGGACAGGTACACTAACATATGGGGTACAAGAGTCCGCGATGCTGCTGATAATCCACGTACTTTATTCACAACACCTGCGACACATCCCTGCGAAACGATGCTCATTACGAGACCAATTTCTCTTCTGAAGCACAAATCCGCCACGAAATCTTCCGCTGCAATACCACAACACCAACGCCGCCATATTTAACTCACGGGTTAACCGGCCGTTGACGAGCGATCAAGAAATCCGTCAACTTTAACGGGAGATTTGGCTAACCGGCGTCCGTGAAACAGGGTTGGTGGTTAACCTCTAGTTTAAGGACCCTTGATCTCGGTTTAACTCTTAACCAGCGTTGGTGAAACCGGCCCATAGTCATGCGATAAAAATGCGGGGACATTCCGCAAGAAACGCGAATGAATAATATGAAGTGCCCTCTTTTGCACAGCTTCAAGACGTTTGATATCGGTGGCACGTAAAGCGTTCCATGCCACTGACGCATATTCAAGTCGGGGAAGGACGCAAGCTTTGTAGAGAGTAAGAAATACCGTGTGAGAAGAAAATATTTTGCAGCTGTAGGTGAACAAACCAAGCATACGCAGAGCAGCAGAACGAATTGCTCTCACATGCTCATGAAATTGAAGTTTCGCATCAAAGACGACACCGAGATCACGAATGCCGTCGACTCGGGCTATTTCGCCGTCAGGAAAGTACTGAAATCGGGTTACTTGAGACTTGCGCGTGAATGAGATAACTTTAGTTTTTGACGTGTTGATTTTGAGGAAATTAGAAGTACACCAAGAAATAACACTGTAAACATCCTCCTGAAGCAATAAGCAATCAGAGGGCGAGGTTATGCTTTTCAATATTTTGAGGTCACCCGCATACTGCAGCATGGCGGAATGTTTAACACAAGACACAAGATCATTAATAAAATATTAAACAGTACAGGTCCCGGGTTTGACCCTTGGGGTACACCAGACGCAGAAACATAGGTATCAGAGTAGGATCCGGACACACACACAGAGTATAAGCGATGCCATAAGTACGAGGCAAAGAAACATACAAGAGAGTCAGAAGCACCATATAAACCAAGCTTACGAAGGAGCAGATCATGGTTGATTAAGTCAAATGCTTTCGAGACGTCAAGATAGATTACATCCATTTGACCACGAGAAAGAACCGCTGGGGAACAGACTGACATGAATGATGCAAGATTTGTGACTGTTCATGTCCAAGGCATAAAGCCATGCTGACTGTCTGCAATTTTGCGCTTAAAGAACGAGGACAGATTAATATAAATTATGTGTTCAAAGACTTTGGAGCAGGCGCATAAAATACTTATTGGTCTACAATTAGTAACAATGTTATGGCTGTCCGATTTATGGACAGGAATGACGAGGGAAGACTTCCACGGTTGCGGAAAGGTATTTCGTTTAAGAGAAAGATTAAATATGAATACGAGCACAGGCGAAAGGATGTCACGATAAACTTTAAGGAAAATAGCGGGGATACCGTCTGGTCCCGGTGTCATTGTGGGCCTTAGTTTACAAATTGAATTGCGAACATCATTCTCACTAATAACAAACGAGGACAGATGATAATAATAATATTTGGGGGTTTACGTCTCGAGACAACTGAGATCATGAGCGACGCCACAGCGGTCGCTCTGTGGATTGCTTTTGCCCACCTGAGGGTTCTTTAACGTGCGATGAAAGCTCATCACACGGCACCCAGTATTTAACGTCCCTCGCGGAAGACGGCGTGTCTAAGCAACTTGTACCCTCTCTCCAAGTTGCTGGCGTCCTCGGCCGGGTTCGAACCAGCGATATCGGGATCAGAAGGCGAACAGAGGACAGATGATCACCGTGGATTTGCGTAAAAGAAAAGGCAGAATCTGTGCTGTCCGAGTCATCAAAGAGAGATGAAAAGTGTGACGCAAAGATATTTGCGACGACAGGCGGATTGCATTGCATCACATTACCGTCAAACAGAGACATTCTCACGCTTACATTGGCTATGCCAGGTCCAAAAATTACGAGGATTATTTTTTACGTCATCTCGAATCCCTTCCCAATACGCATTACGGTCTGAGTCAGCAGACTTCTTGAAGAGCCAGCGAAAAACAGCAAATTGTTCATAGTCAAACGCCCTTCCAAATTTCTTAAATATTTTATCAAAATATATATTTTTGCTAAGATAACTGCGTGTGAGAGCAGAAAACCAAATTGGGTATTTGCGCCGACGTGGTATGGTATATGGGACTTAGAAATAGGATTTCTAATAATGTTGGTAATGTTGGTTTCTAATAACAGAGCAGAAAGCACACACTCCAGTAGCAGGCGCCATCTTTCATTATCATATCATTTCATATCATATCATTGTGTCAATATAGCTTCCTATCATACCAGCCTATCTCTATACCTTGCTAATCCATCACAGCAACACAACATTTTTTTCTCTTAAAATCAAAAACACATGTATTTTTATTTTATTGATTATGACATATGGGACACGGACTTTCGGTGGTCTCGGTGGGATGTGTTACTTTTTCTTCGCGCGAGTAAAGATGATGTCGGGCTATGCGACTCTTTTACCATTCGTGAATCTCTCTTTATTCTCTAGTTTCAGATTTGGTAATTCACACATTTCTTTCAAATCTTCATCTGTGAGTCGCTTAAAACGACTGGGTAGGTAAACCTTAACGCGTTTATCGTTTTTCATCAGGAGTTCCACGTACACGGCCTCCCCGTACATAGTGTCCACGTTGTGTAAGTCCAACACGTCGAACTTTTCGTTCTTGAGAACAATGCCCATTTTCTGAATGTCCCCCATCATCTGGTTTCTTTAGTTCATCGAGCTTCTCGAAAATAGATTACATATCTTGCTTACTTCTCAGTGCAACTTTCTACAAAAACCGAATCAACTGAAAATAAGAACAACTGTTACCTAACTTTTCTCTTCTTGAATAATAGTGACACACAGCTTTCTCGTTGTGCGCTTCACCCGGAGTCCACTTTGTGCAGTGATGTCCAACATATACAATTTTTCAAAATTATCAATGTATTTGCTTTGAGAACCATACGAAAGGGCGAGGCTGTTCTCTGTCATGCCCCCCCCCCCCCCCCACACACACTCAGTTCTTCTTTGTTTATCACATCATCCGCATCGGTCCGCATATGCATGAATTCCTCCCATCTGTGACATGTCAAAAAAAGAAATACAGTAACACACCTTGGGCTCTAGGTCACCCATAATTTCAACTTGTGTTACAAAGCTTCGTTCAATGCAACTTTTTACGAGTGTAGCGTGATCCCTTTCACGCAGCATCTTACTCCTTGACTTCTTGACTTCAGCAGTATCTTAGTGAAGATAATAGAAGGGGCGCCATATTCGCCCTCTCCTTACGCCGTTTTTATTGTGCGTATGAAAACAGCTGTTAGCTGAAAAGACGAAGATCATAACACATGTGGTACCTACCTAGCAGGTAACGATTACAAGTACCGGGGTCAGACCGCGTGCATTTACAAAAATATCGCATTAACGGGACAGTCAAGTGCAAACATTTCTCTTCGCCGCATGAATGGTTACATTATCTAAACACCAAGAGAAAAGGAAATAGGTTGATCACTTGCGTTTTTTGTGAACTTTAGGAGAAAGAAAGCGCAATTCTAGCTTTCGAGGGACTATTTTTGCATTTGAGTTCCGCTTGAATGAAACGTTGACGGCGTCTAAGGTAAGAGAGGTGCAATGCGAATACTATCAATAGCTTGCTAATAGTGCGATAACAACTAACGTATTTGCGGGTAGGTCTCCTAAGAATGAGAAATAGCAGATTTGCCTTATCCCAGTACATCACTTGTGGCAGCAACACACAGTTCACAACATCTCAGGCTGCCGTTTATTTGCAGAAGAGCCCTGACACGCAAGAACAATCGGAAGCTGAAGCAGACGCCAGGACCATAAAAAGTGTATTTGGTGACATGATTGGCTTTGAAGTTAACGTTTACGACGTTCCCACACCCGCAGATATCCGCGAAAAGCTCGAAACGTGTAAGGCGTGTTTTTTACTTCTAACGCCCCAAACTAACGTTTCCCTTTTAGGAACCCGAAGAATAATTTCATTTCTTCGTTTTTGATCAGGCAAAGAGGGTATTGACAAGGATTCATCAAGAGAATTCGATTGCTTCGCCTGCTTTGTGTTGGGTCACGGCAAGGAAGATATTACGTTCCCCTTCGGCGGCGAACTGATTGACCTGGAATACATCTACGAACAGTTTAATAGGAAAGTCTTCAAGAAGCTTCTTGAGAAACCCAAATTGTTCTTCTTAAACGTAAGCTTTTCTACCATAGCCTCGGCTAATACATTAAGCATGCCGAGCAAATGTGTATTTATACCATGGAATACAAGGGGTTTACATTTATTAGAACAAAGAAAAAAAAAAGAGGAAAGGTAAGCGAAATGTGACGTCGACTTGCCATTCCGAAGTAAATAAATAGAAGAAAACTAAGATCAAAAGTAAAGAAGTAGGAAATAAAGGATAACCTAACAAACGATGAAGGGAGGATGATGTAAATTAAAGACGACGATTGCCTTTAAAAAGATGACTAGCAAACGCAGAAAGGGCAAGATAGATTATAGAAAAGATGACCTAAAATAAGATGAGGTTCCTGCGTTGAGGGTGAGGGTGGGGCACTGAAGAATGAGACCTGTGCAGCTCAGGAACATCAAAACTGTTGTCACAGACCGCTGCTGGCTAATGCTGTAATGCTCAAATGTCGTTTGGAAATCAGGAGCCTATATAGCACAAACACTGTACATATCCTTTCATCTACCGTCAGATAATGTGAGCTATATTTTTTTTATTATTGAATACCGTGTTTGTGTATTTGTGAACCAAATTTTGTGGCAATTGTCCGGCCAGTGTGTAATTTCTCGTGCACAAGCAGCACAATGCGATGTTATGATACATGTCAAATACTCCTTGAATTGTAAGTGCTGTTATGAAAAAGTTTACCTGTTAAGAAACCAAGACTGTTCAGACAATGGTCTCAAGGAGTGTACCCTTATGTCCTGGCAACTGCAGGCCAGAAGGTGGGGACTTCACTAGGTTTGGGTGATTGCTTACTCTGGTTCCAATTGCTCCGCACCTGCTGGAGAGCGCGCCTTCAGACCAGTTTCCTACATGTAGCAAAATTCTAGATCGTACAAGATAATCAGGGAACAAATTAGAACCATTCTGACTTCCTCAGTGTGCCACTCCTTATTGTAATTGTGTCATCGCAGGCTGAAACTCACTCATGTCTCACGTTCAGGAGGAAGAGAGCCTCAAAACAGACCAGTATAACTTACTCGGCATTCTTTGCAACTGTTGCAACCGAGTGCAGAGAAAGCTTTATGCGGCCATACCTTAGTTGCCGCTTTTTTTTTTCTACAACACAAGAAACAGACCGTATTTTTAGGATTGCATTTCATCCAAGGCGAACTGGTGGCCTTTTCCAGCTTCCTGGAAAGTTCCTGCAGCAATTTTCGGGGTAAAGTTAAATGTACGGTCTGCCTCTGATAGTGTAGAACAGAACTACTTGTGAGGAGAGTAGCAAGTCACCGTGTCTTCGTGACCTCGCTACGTTGCTACTGCGAAAAGGATTACTGTTTGAACTGGCAAGGTGAAACCGATGGGACGTCAGAGCACTACAGCCATTCATAATTGCGCAAAGCTCCGAGACTAGACAGAGAAACACACAGCGCATTCGCTTTCACTACAGCCATCACAGCCATCACTTCAACCGTCCTTGGCTTGGATAACATTGGCTATTTTCGGGAAATAGGCCGTTTTGCGCACAATGTACCCAGATTACTCTTGCTTCGCGGGGCCGATTTCTCCATGCTGACGACAGAGTTCTACATGAGGGCAGCTCCCGACGTTTGACGCGGGGTATACGCTGAAATGCATGGGAATGTAGGATTCAAACGAGTTGAATTTATTTCTCTTGCATTACACACACATATATGAGTAGATTAACTTAGAGTATGCGTAGAGCGTTGCTGCGCGTGATCATCTTCTGTCCGTTGCTGCTGGAGAAGTGTATGCTCTCTCTCCCTGTCACGTGGTTGCCAATCTATAAGCGCGAAACCGAAACTAAGTCTTGTATTTCGCCTATATTCGGCCATCATTTTCTTTCGATCGACCCGATCGAACAAATAAAGCTGAAGTTTTCATCTTCTGGGCGAGTCTCGCAGAGCGTCTTGGTTCCTGCTCTCGTCATCATCGGATGACTCTGTCGAACTTGCGAAGTCGTCTTGTGAAATGTCGAACCTTTTCATTTTGTCTACCGGGACAGTGCCCTGGTAGCTTGGATCTTTGTGGCCATTCCCGGGCAAGGATTGAATTCGGTATCGATCATGCGGCAGTTTCTCAATAACCTCACACGGTCCTCTGTATTTGTCGCAGAGTTTCCTTGATTATCCAGTAGCGGGAGGTTCTCTTTCAATCAGTACCAGGTCTCCCACTTTGTACTCGGGCGCTGTGCTGCGCTTCTTGTTGTAGAGGCCTTGCTGATACCTTTGGTCGTTCTCGATGCTGTCGGCCGCTTGTGCTCGTCTTTCTAACATCTGCTTATCTAGCTCTTCCTTGAGCGTCTCTCGTACAGGGTCGCCCGTCAGGTTTCACGGCGCATAGTTGAACAGTAAGCTGAAAGGGGACGTTCGAGTTCACCTGTTGTATGTAGCGTTTATTCCCCATTGCACTTGAGGTAGGGTGTCATCCCAGTCCTTGCCGTCGTAATTCTTGGTAAGGCTAGAAATGGACGGAGTGATCAAGCGATTGCATCTCTCCACTTGGCCGTTTGCCCTAGGAGTCGCCGTGGCATTTCTGATGTGAATGCTCTTGATGTCATGGCAGTACTTCTCAAAAAGTGCACTCGTGTATGATGTTCCGCGGTCCGTTATGATCCTAGCCGGAGCACCAAACATGCCCACAATGTCTTGGAGGAATCTCGTAGCAAGGACGGCGCTCGTCTTACGCACGGCACGAATGATCACAAATTTAGTGAAAACGTCCACCAGGACGATCACGTAGGCATTTCTACGCTTGCTTCGCACGAAGGGGCCCAGGTGATCGATATGTATCGTATGAAAGGGTTCTGCCACCTTATCGATGCTGTGTAGCTCTCCTGGCCGTTTCCCTGATGGTTTCCTGTTGTACAAGCATTCTAAGCATGTTGACATATAGCCCCAGTAAACCACCGATGTCCCATGTACGTCCTGCAAAGATCCAGACGTCCTGATCCGCGAAAAATGTCCCAATGATGTAAATAAGACGTCATTCGAAACGTCCTAGCGTTGTCTAGCCAGGATGTATTTTAATGATATCGCTGGGACTTCGAAATGGCGTCCCGATCGGATGTTGATTTAGAAGTAGAATACAAACATACTTTCGATGCTCATTATATTTTTGTATCCTTATGATAACGTTCAACAGCGTGCAGCAAGAAACTAAAACAGTGACACTAATTTTTATCCGTGTTACCGAAGTGGCAACACACAAAAATTATTCATCTGAATTTACAAAGAAACTCCCGACATGGTCCGAGCTTAGCAGATGTACCACAGTATCTAGCTTCTGTTTCCTTTTACTGTAGTGCTAATAAAGGTAGTTGGGAAGGCCGAGAAGACCTCGATATCTCTTGCAATATCTCCATGTAGAACGGAACACACACAACTACATCTCCAGATGTGCTTCCCTGCCGGAACGAGAAGACATAACATCATTGAATTGTCGCCACAATTCCAACGAGATTCAAAGACAAATCAGACAGTCAATTCGTTCATTATGTAGCCGTCAGGTACAAGTTCCTCACTGACAGAATCAGGGTTTTGAAGAGAAGCTATACCTTCGCGACATCATGTTCCACTATGTTGTGTGGCGAAGACCGTACCCACGGAATAAAGAAGCAATTCAATGAATTGGCTTAATGGATATTAATGCTAAACGCTGATTTCCACTTGATTTAATGTAATCCAACATGTTTTGTACACACTGCACCAGTTCAAAGAATGCGAAACCAATTGAAGGAATTGGCCTAGAGTATCAATAAAACAACAACTTTATTTCTAAGATTAATAATGAGGAGTTTCGTCGCTAGTGTGGATACCCGAGCCCACTGGCATAAAATGCGATGAAATGTGCCCCTTCACCATAAGGATCGAAGTCCTGACGTGTCTAAAAAGACCAAAAAAGCTCTCATCACAGACTGTTGATGGGCTGGATTTCACCAGGGGCCAAGCAATTTTCATAGAGATAGAAAGGGTGAAATTCCAACTGACTAAGGATCTGAGAGAGCGCGGTTCGGGAAGGTTGGTAGCATGGACAAATAAGAAGAATGTGCCCAGGTCCCCTACGGCACCGTAGTGACATCATCGGTCAGAATAGATCAGATATGCATAGAGATTCCAACTGAGCACTGCACATGCCACTTGAGGTGGCGGTTGATACCGCGGCGTCTTTTAGCCATCCAGTGATGGTTTAACCCCATCAGAGTGACATCGCGGTGTTTCGCGATGGGTTCCCGTGTCTAATATCTTGGCCTGCAGCGGCGATATCGGGATGCTGTTTCTTGTGACGAATTTTCCTTCCATCCCCCTACGCGTGCACCTTGCGGCTTGTGAGAAATCCTGGCGGTTGTCCAGATATTTGAAAATTCTAGGCAACCGTCGGTGCTTCTGACACCTTTAAAGTCTTGTAAATCCCGCCCGGACTGTTGGATCGAGACCAAAATTCAGGTCCGAACGGGCCTGGATTAGTTGTGTGATCGCGCAAATCACACAGGAACTGATCTGTAGTGGTTTCGAACTCGTAGGCGGAGACGCGTTAGTAAAATTCGTTTTTCCGAACTTCAGTGCCCTTGTTGGAAAGAAGTTCGCCTCGGACAGGGTTCATACTTGGAGAACCCACTGTTCTCGACTCGGAGCACGTGATAAAATTCACCGCGTCTCTCTAAATTTAGCAGTTCTCGAGTTAGAGGATTCCGCGTTCACACTCCTCCCAATACATTGGACCAGCGGCTTTCCCGCCCCCCCCCCAAAAAAAAAGCCTTCCCGTTGCTGCCACATGGTCATGTTTGCCTTCGTTATGAAGGTCTCAATGTGCTCTTTCCAACAGCGTTTGTCCCGCAGGCGTGCGATGTTCCGTTCTCCCGATATCGGCTTAAGAGCATGACGAGCTGCGAAGCTGGCTAGAGCCACCCTCAAACGCTTCCCACTTTTCGGTGTCGTAAGTCGATTACCCGATGTCCGATTTAGTCGAAATTTTGTGTGCGCGTGCTCTGTTCCCTGCTCTACAACTTTCCAATTGAGACCAGCCGTCGATTTCCAGTGGTTAAGACGTCATTCTCGAAATTCCTGACACCGACCACCGTTCACCGATTTTTGTCCCTGTCTTCAGGCTTGAAGCCCACGGCGGATCCGACTTCCTTTTAATGGGCACACGCACTCGACATGGGAAACGCGTAGAAACTTGCCGCATCTTTCTATCCCTCTCGGTTCTCGAGTTAGAACACAGTGGCAACGGCGGTTCTCTGATACATGGGCCTGGGGCATTTTTTTCGATATCGGGTTCTTGCTGGCGTAGGAGGGTGATTGAGATGTGTTTTTGAAGAGGAAAACGTCCTCTTTCCGATAGCGTTGGTCCCGTCTTCGCGCGACTTTCCGTTCCCTTGCTACATTCCGAGGAGGAGCGCCTGGGCGCTGGGGCATGGCCTGGCGGGCAGGTGGCCTTCCTGCCGTTTCTGCGCTGCGGGCGGCGTCCATTTCGCTTGCAAGCTTCGTTGCGTTCGCACGCCTTTTTCTGGCTCCCGTTGTCTCGCGTTCCGTCGTTGCTCTGGTGCCCTGGACTGCTGTGAATGTGTTTTTATGCCCTACTAGTGTTGCCTGGGGGTGCTTTTATGTGTGCACCCTGGAAGATAGGTCCAGAAGCGATTTCTTAGATTAAAGGTTAGTTCTATGCTTGTACGATTCGTGCAACTTTTGTTTGGTATCATTCCTAGCGTGTGGGTTCTATTACTTTATGCTAGCAGTGTGATTATTACCCTTTTGATTCCTATTACCCTAAGCTTTACCTTTCAGCTAAGTGTACTCGTGACCCTACCAGCACTTTTCAAGGTGAAGATGCAACATCGTCAGTGGCCCCGTTACTAATGTCTAATCTATGAATTTCAGATACTTTCGACGTATTCATTGCGGTGAACAACGCGGTTGGGACAGCACATTCACGACGTGGGAAGGTCACAGAAATGTTGAAAGACATCAGGTAAGTTACGCTAAAGTGCGTTTCAGAGCTCTTCAGTGACTTGTGTTTACTGCGAAACAGATTGGGCATACGCTTCACCCGTGCAACTTCGTCATGTGCTCCACGGCAGCAAAAGCCTTTACGGCTGTGCCACTGTATGTGAAAAATGCTGAGTGATTTTAATAAAGAATTTGCAGGGAAGTACAATGTGTCGCACCTTGTTGACTCTTTTACAGATGTGTGGAAACGTCGTAGCGGATGAATGTGAATTATGGATCTCCAAGTGGCGTCGCCCGCGTCATTTTCAAGATTTTACCCGTTTTGAAGGTACGTGAATGTGCGAGGCATTCACGTTCCTACTACGTGGTTATCCATGCGTTTCCCGTCTTCGCAGGCAATAGGGCTGTTGATAGGGAGAATGCTAGGCTACTGCAGACTGCAACCATAGGCGCTGTGTCTAAAGGTATGCGTATACGTCGATGCGTACTTCACAGTGACATTTTGCTGTAGCAGTGTTTTTGAAATTACATTTCTTGCAGGTTAAGCTCACATGACGCGGCAGGGAAGGGAGTCCGTGGCGAAAAGTGAATATAACCGAAGTTGGATAGCGTTAATTTTTGCGCACGAAAGGCAAGCTGGACACATCGCAAATCTCCAGTTGTACGAAACACAGTGCAGCATGGTCGTCGGTTATGCCAGTGCTTCAACATATGTTTCAGCGTCGCACTTCGGACATTGCGGGCGTATACCTTTAAGTTTTTCCCCTTGTGGACCGATGCTGTGTGTGTTCATGGACATCATGTTTTCAAAGACATGTAAGTTCTCAATAATAATTCGAAAAAAATGCTGGTCATGTTACGCTGTGATATAATACCTGGTGAGGTAATACGATGCTATGACGCTCAGTTTCATACGAAATAAAGTGTTTGATCTAATGTTGCTTGTTTGTGCCACTGATACGCACTGCTGTGCGGTGTTGATGTAATGTTCAGAGAACGCCAGTAAGCCTGGCTAAGGCACGGGAAAAAGGTCCACTAGAGGTCCGTAAAAGGTCCTCATTGACGTACTATGGACTTCCTTGGGACGTGCGCGGATGTTATTTTGGCAGTTCTGAGTACGTCCCAAGTATGTCAAAATTACGTTTCAGGATGTCCTCAGGATGTCTTCATCGTCCTGAGGGTAACATCATGTAGACGTCCTTGGGACATCGGTGGTTTACTGGGGCTCTTCACGGAACCTTTCATGCGAGGAAACCAGTAGCTACGCTGTAGGAGTTCCACTGTTTTATCAAGGGCGAAGTGTCCTGCTTCGTCATGGTATTTGCGTACTATTTGCCAGCGTGCTAGGACAACCCATAGCAGCGTGTCTTTTGATCCGTCTTGTAGTATTCGGAACACTCTTCCGTTTTCGAGTACAAAGTCCTGTTTCACACTCTCTGCTTCCTTTGTTCAGTCTGCACTAGCCAAGCTGTCCTAATACTTCTGGGTATACGGATGTGAACGTTGCGCCACTGCCAACCAGTCCTCAGTTGTGACAGCTGTCGCTAGCATTTGTACAGTGTACACTACTTCTGTTTCTTCAGGTTCTCCCACGGGAGCCCTGCTTAGCGCGTCTACGTGGCCCATTCTTTCGCCTGGCCTGTGCTCGATCTCGAAGCGGTACTCTTGGAGTCGAAGATACCATCTACCAATCCGGGGAATGATGTGTTTGTTCGAGAAAGGCGTTCGAAGAGAATTACGGCCAGTGACCACCGTGAAGTCCAACCCAAGCAGGTAAGGTCGTAGCTTTTCCACAGTCCATACGACAGCCAGCGCCTCCAGTTCGTACAAGTGATACTTTTCCTCGTCACGTGTCGTTCGGCGGCTGACATACATAACCGGGTGGAGGAGATCGTCTGATTGTTCCTGCAGAAGCACACCTGCAAGGCGGTGGCTTGAAGCATCCGTGTGCAGTTCGGTCCTGGCCATAGGTGAATATAAGGCCAGTGTTGGCTTCTCCATCAGCCTTCGTTTAAGTTCAAGGAACGCGCTTTCTTGGTCGGACGACCAACACCACGTCTGATCTTTGCAAAGCAGTTGGCTGAGTGGCTTTGCAATCAGTGCGAATCGTGCTATGAATCTGCGGAAGTAGCTGCACAGTCGGAGGAATCGTGTTAGCTCGTGCTGATTACGTGGGAGTGGAAATTCCGCGATGCTACGAAGCTTGTTCGGGTCTGGGTTGATTCCTAATTCAGAGATTTCATAGCCCAGGTATAACACGAAGAACGAACACTTTTTCAGTCGTAGTGTCAAATTTGCGTCCCTAAGGACACTCAACACCTGACGGAGACAAGTCAGTCCTTCCTCTATAGTCCGTGTAGGAATCAGTAGGTCGTCCATGTAAGCCATAACTATCGTGTGTCTCAGTGGACCAAGTACGGCATTGATCACCCTTTGAAAGACAGCTGGTGTGTTGACGAGACCGAAGGGCATTCTGGTAAATTCGTAATGCCATCCGGAGTTACAAATGCTGTCTTCGACCGACTCGACTCCGTTATCGGCACCTGATAATAGCCCGACGCCAGGTCTAACGTAGAGAAATACTTTTTGTCGTGCAATCTGTCCAGCTGGTCGTCAATCAATGGAAGAGGGTAGCTTTCTTTTTTGTGTGATACGGTTGAGCGCACGAAAATCTACACACAATCGTTTTTCACCGGTTTTCTTCGTCACCAGCAGAATAGGGCTTGCGAAGTCAGAGTTCGACTCTTTTACGATGCCGGCCTCCTCCAGTTCTCGTACGATACCTCGAACCACTTCCTTTTCCGAGTGAGCGAGACGGTACGGACGGCACTTGACGACGCTGTCTTCGATGAGGTCGATCCACATTTCTGTGAGCGCCGTACAACCAATTTCAGACATTGACTGTGCAATCAGTCCCGGTATTCGTTTAAAAGTTTAGCGAGTTCTTGTGCTTGGGCAGGTGTTACAAATGTGCCTACGTTTATTTCGGAAGCCTTGATCCCGCTACTATGGCCCTCGTTGTTGGACAGCACCTCGACCACTGTTGGCGTATCCTCTGGCTTACACCACTGTGCTCTTAACACTCTGTCGTCCTCTTGAATGGAAAGTTCGTGCTCAGGTACATTCGACCGGCAGAAGGTACTCTTGTTGTTCATCCTCGCGAAGCACGCAACTAAGGATACAGTGCTCGTAACCTCGACCAGCTCGATCCTGAGCATCGACGAAGACGTCACCCATGTTCTCCTCCTTAGTGTACAGTGTGACAAGTCCGACGTATTTCGGAGGAATAACCGTTTTCTTATTCGCCCAAAGGCTGACATGTCGTGGCGCAAGAGCGGGTATTTTAATATCCTGCAGGGTGCCATCTTCGTCCAGGTGCGCATGTTCTTCGAAGATCCGCAGCATGTTACCCCTGCGTATGACTGTGACGTGTGGTTGCTCTGTGAAGGGTTGTCCGATCAGCAATGAAACTACCTGGGTATTGTCTGGGACGACGTAGACGTCCACCATGTTGCCCCTGCGTATGACTGTGACGTGTGGTTGCTCTGTGAAGGGTTGTCCGATCAGCAATAAAACTACTTGGGCATTGTTTGGGACGACGTAGACGTCCACCGTTGCTGTGGCTTCGTCGGCTTTCAGTTCCAATCGCGCTTTGCCGATGGGAATTATTTTGCCAGAGCCGTAGCCGTGGACCTCAAATGGAGCTGAGAGATCGCTGTACCGAACCGATAATTCGTCCGCGTTAGTCTTGCGAATCGTGACGCACTGGCTGCCCATGTCAATAAATGCCTCGGCTTCTTTACCGTCCTGGACAGCCGTTATGAAATACTTTGCGTTCGCTGGCCCTTCCGCTGTGACCACGTTTTGTGCGAGCACAGCTGCTGACTTTGGCGTTGCCGAACCCTTGGCTTCGTCTTGACGACAGTCTTTAGTCTCATGCCCTGTTCGTTTGCATTTGTCGCAGCGTGGCTTCCTCTGTGGCTGTAGACATGCGGCTGAAAGATGTCCGTATTCGGAGCAATTGAAGCGGAGGGATTCCCCTTTGTCGTTGTACTTTGGCTTTCCTTTCACTTTGGGTGATGCGGTTTGACCGGTGCTCTGTTTCGCACTCTTACTGGAGTCTTAGCCACCCGTGGAACGCGAGTGCTTGACGAAGTCCAGTCGTTCAGGCAACGAAGGAGTTCCTGGGCATTTGCAAATTCACGCACACTTAACGATCGAACTGCGTTTTCGTCCTCGAGGCCAGCGATAATATGCTCGATGCAAGCGGGATCGTCCAGTCCGCATCTTCTGGGCTTGGCGAGTTTGTCGTAGAAGTAGATCTCGATGGTTTGGTCCCGTTTTCTTTTTCGGGCCTCCATTTCCCGCAGTAGCTGTTGAAAACTTGCACTTGAGGGAAACGCTTCTCAAAGCTTGCTTTTCCACTCTACCCATGTATACTGCGTTGTTGTGAGTCCATCATACAAGCTTCTCGCAACTCATTCCACCTTCGAAAGCGCAAAGCAAGAAGTTTGTTTATCATTCATGCCGTAAGCCGCCGCGAGTCCGTCTACCTTGTTGATCCACGCTTGCACCGTCGGCTGAGTGTTCGTAGCAGGATCATATATCGGTATAAGCACGGTCCCTTGATAGCTTCCTGGTCACGCAGCTTCTCCGTAACTCTATGGGGAAGCTTTGCCGAGGGACCGGAGCGCCCGCGTGGTGGCGCTGCCATCGGAACCCGGGAGGGAAACGCCTGGCGTCTCCCATTGCAGTACACGTGTTTCGGCTGTTATCACGTGATAACTGTGTGCTAGCAGCATGCCAGAAACACGCTGTGTTACGACATGTCGCTCTGGGTATCAGAGAGGTGGCAAGGTATCCATGTTCGCATTTCCTGCGGATCCTGACAAAGCGTGAGAAGTGGAAACGTGCCATTCCTCGCATTGAAGGTGGCCGCTTCAGTTTTGACTCTCCTCACACACGTGTCTGCGAGAAGCACTTTGACCACAGCGACGTCGTGTGGCACGACGAACTCGTCATCAACGGCGATAAAGTGCTACACAAGCGGGGAAAGCCAAAGCTTCGAGAAGATGCAGTGCCGCGCATATGACAGCTGCCGCCCTATCTGAGTACGCCGAAACTGCGAAGCAGTTCCGTGAGACGAGCCCAGGGAAACGGCCCCGTAAAAAGAAAGCGTGCGCCGTTGACACCACCAACGAACTCAGTGCTTTTATGGATAGAATCTTAAAGAAAATTGCTCAGGCAACTGGGGCTTTTGAGCTGATTTGGCTCCCAGGGATGTTAACTGGTGCAATAATCGTGTAATCGCGACCGACCGATCGCGTCAAATACTAAGCGGTCATGTAACTGTCTGCGATTAACCGTAGAAAGTGCTCTACGCACTAAATAAAGTACGCATTATTAAAGTTGTTTTGCATGGCAGGATAAAAATGCTGCTCGAGATTGATTCACGGAAGCATGTCGAACACATGGCGGTTCCTTTAAGTATCGGAAAAGAAATAAGGTAGACACGAGATGACTAAAACAAGAGATGAACGACAAGGACACAGCGGCTAAATTTCGTGACTGAGTCAGTCGAGATCCTTTTATAAACCATACTTATGTCTTCATTAGCTTCGCGGCAACAACTGAGAGTAAGTCATCTGGTACCACGTAAAAGAGACTGGTGTGATTGCGATCGGCCGATCGCGTCAATTAGTACGCCGTCATGGGCGCAGTAACTGTCTGCGATTAACTGCAGAAGCTCCTCTACGCGCTAAATAAAGTACGGATCACCTTACCACCGTGCCCTATGCACATAAACGGCGCTTGAATCTCCGGTTGAGGGTTTGAAGATATGAGACTCGCGACAATACATCCGTGCCAGTCGAAGTGATCGGCAGCAGCTTTCCGCAAACAGAAAACGATTATTCACATTACAGCTGCTGCAAGGTAGCAGAAAGCCATCGCAACAAATAATTTTCTTTTAGGATGTTTGGAAAAGCACAAAAACAACACTGCGTCTGCCGTTCCCATGGCTGGCCCGAGCGGGAGATTCTACCGGGTTCCGATCGCGGCGCCGCCATGCGGCTCCCGTTGTCCCTAGGCCAACTTTTTGACGGAGCTGCGTGATCAGAAAGCTATCAAGGGACCGTGGTATAAGGTTCGCACTCGCTGAAGTGAGGTACCCGACCGGTGATGACTCATCGCTGGCAATAGTACGTTGCTGTGGCCGGGGTGATTCGTAGAGTTGTCGAGCCCCGTCCATAGCTTCTCTAACCGCTGCTTGCACTGCGGCTTGCATAAGTGACTGAATATCAAAAACGTCTCGCTGTTGCCGTTGCTCGGTGCTCTTGTGCCAGCATCAACGCTGATGTGGTGTCCGATGTGAGTCGTGCCGTGAAGCCCACTTGACGGTGTTGCCTCACTGTCCGCGCCCTGTTCTCCATTCGTGTGGCTGCTAACGACTTGTACGTTGTCGTCGGCTACGTTCGCCAGGTTTTGGTCAACAGTAGTGCTGAATCCTATCGGCGTCCCATCCGTCGTTCGCGGAGCGTCCACGTTATTTGATGCACGGCGTGTGAGCATACTTCGCAATCCAACTCAATCAAAGCCCACCTTGTTCTGATGATGAAAATGGCGAGTCGATCCCACTTCTGATTTCTGTAGGCTTCAAACGAGTTGGATTTATTTCTCTTGCATTACACACACATATATGAGTAGATTAGACATAGACTTAGAGTACGCGTAGAGCGTTGCTGCGTGTGATCATCTTCTGTCCGTTGCTCCTCGGGCAGTGTATGCTCTCTCTGCCTGTAACATGGTTGCCAACCTATAAGCGTGAAACCGAAACTAAATCTTGTATGTAAGCAATCGGACAACTGGTCACAGACGTTGTGCTTCTTTAATGGTCATGAATCGAATGGAAGATGCGTGTGGTCCGCGATACAACTTCGTCGTCGTCGTTTTTTTACACTCCCGGCGCCAAAGGTTAGACGATATCCACGATACGATATACATAAACACGAAACGTATAACACAAAAACTTAACAAAACCGATGTACAAAAGCGAGTGGTCTTCAGTCGGGCTCTAATGGTAGTCCTACAAGTCCTGTAGAGAACCACATAGGCTGAACGATCTTGTCTGGCGCTGTTAGCTGAGGCACTTGCGAAGAATCATGGCTATTTGAAGGTGCTCCCAGTATCCAACCCTTACGTGAGAGATGTGCGTGGTGACCCTGTGACCTCACATGAATGTTCCGATGAAGACGTAGCAAGACGAAGTGAGGTAGGGAACAGTTCCTCCCACGAAGCGTGATAGGACGTAGACTGACATGAACATCCGCCCATATATTGCCTTTCTTGTTCACAAGGATGGGGTTAGTTGCAGCAGCCTGGGCGGCAATGTCACTGGAAGAGGTCGTAGGATGTCCGCCGTCGTAGACGTCGGAAGAGTCTACCAAAGTCATAGTTGGATGTAACGTCTGCTTCGCTGATGTGGTACAGGAGACTTCATGATTTCCCTGATACGTGAGGTGTTCGCATTCTTCGCAGGTTCTTCCGTTACCAGTCAAGACGTCATCAGCGGAGATCTTGAGACTACACATCGTATCCCCGTTTTGAACCTGGCCTACTGCAGCACCTGGGATTTTCATTCCGCAAGTTTCCATGGTTTGACGCTCAATCTGAGTTGCGGAGCAGTCACTTGATGCCAGTACAACGAATTCAGGGTTGTCGCTATATTGTCTTCTGTCGTTCAAGCGTTGAAGCGATTCCTGAAAAGGTTCTGTTGTGGATCGTTCTGGATCGTCTTGCGCAAATCGTGTAGTGTTCAAGGTAGGCCTTTTTGCAGTCATTGAGGTACCTCTTGAACATTCCAGAACCTTGCTAGCGCGCACTTGAGCAGTTACTATCATCTCCAGATACATGTCGCAGCCCTCTGCTTCGGTTTCGATGTCGTCCAAGTCTATGATGGCTGATATCTGTTCGTCCAGATAACGGAGTTTTGTGGCGTGACGGGTTAGTAGTGCGAGCTTCAGCTGCAGGGTCTTGTAGGAAGGAATTTCCTGGAGAGATGCTATGATCTCCGAAGTAAGCTTCGCAACCCTTTCACGGACAGGTTCTCTTAACTGATTGAGACGATCCATGGGGCACGGTCCAGTTGCCAAATGCTTTCCTGAGTAGTCTTCTGCCCGGGGTTCGGCACCAAAATGTAAGCAATCGGACAACTGGTCACAGACGTTGTGCTTCTTTAATGGTCATGAATCGAATGGAAGATGCGTGTGGTCCGCGATACAACTTCGTCGTCGTCGTTTTTTTACATTGTATTTTGCCTATAGGAATATGGCGACTTTGACCCATCTGCTGCTGACAGCCTGAAAATGTGCCTGCCCACCATGAGTGCATTCCTATGCCCAAACAATGTGGACTCTTTGTAGGCCTCCTGTACGTGTCCACATTCCTGGTCTTCTGAAGCAAAACACTGTTCTTTCCGGTGTTGCTCATCAACTTACCCTGGAACACCCTAGCTCAGCTTACTCTCGACGCAGCATGCTCACTGCACTTGTGCTGTTGACGACTGGTGCTGTCACTGCACCGATGACTCAGTGCCTCAAGGCGGATCAACATGAGCCTTTTATATCGCATATGAAAACCTTCAAGTGGCACAGAACCACCGCTACGAAACGAGTCCAAGCTCTCCGCCAAACTGACCGCGTTAAAGCACATTGCGGGATCAGCGCCCGGCGCGTGGACTGTGATCACGGACAGTAAGGCAGCGCTAGAAATTCTGGCAGATTATTGTGCCAGAATAATCAGCTGCCTGGACACAATGATAGTTCCAAATCCAACCGACTTCTATTCTAGAGTCTTGGCCTCTGTTCGCAGTGGGTACCCAGTCACACTGGCATGCACGGAAGTAGTATTCAGTCTGGTCCAGTTAGCCCATAGCAACGACCCCCCAGGCCCGTAGCAACGGCCAGGCGCGTCTGGGCCGACTTCACTCGCGTATTTTTTCCCGCGCGGCGTGTGGGCGAAGGGTTGTCCGCGCTCTTACCGGTGGGGGAGAGCTGCGTGCGCGCTTACCCTCTTACATTTTTCAGCCCGGGCCGACTTCTTTTCCCATTTTTCGATCTGTGCCGATTTCAATCGTAAATTTTTTCTCGCTACAACGGGTGTGCAGTAGGCGGTTTACATGCAAAGGATAGCCATACATAAAAGTACATGTGAAAATACATTTATTAAGGTCGTTACTGTCGGGAATTACGTTATGACTCTGTGCGAAGGAGAAGAACCTAGCCAAAAATCTGATGCAGAAGAAACACAATACGATACACGTAACAAAAGGTTCTAATTATTACAGGTATGATGCATTAGCATTGAAGGGGTATCACACATCATACACAATATTTTTATTAGTGGTAATCACACAAGTTTTCAATGAATCAGAACTTCAAATGGGATAGCACATTTAATCAAAGAATATATTTTTAATCAATACGATTACAATCAATATTGAAAGTTTTATTATAAAAAGTCTCACATTATTATTTGTGAGCACCATAAAGAAGTTTTACTTTTAAGTTCTGATAGATGTAAGTAACTTCAAGCACAACATATAATATATCAACATGGCACAGTTAATCAGGTTCTTATGAAGTGATCGGTGAAGTTGGCGGAGGGCCTTCGTTTATCATCGGGCATTTTTCAACCTGGGCCGGCTTCTCTCACGATTTTTTTCCCAGCGCGCGGTTGGTGCTGCGGGGGTGAGGGGCTGTCCGGGATTTTACGAGCGGTCTGAAGGGCTGGGCGTGCCCTTATCGTCGTGTATTTTTCACCCTCGGCCAGCCTCTCTGGCGATTTTTCCGCCTTGGTCAACTTCGTTCGCATTTTTTTCAGGTGGTGTGTGAGTGATTTACATGTAAGTAGGGGCATGCACACTGACAACACCTGGGCCGAATTCATTTACATTTTTCACCCTGGGCCGGCTTCGTTCGCAATTTTTCAGGTGGTGGGTAAGTGGTTTACATGCAAGTACACGCGGTGAGGAGCTGTACGAGTGCATACCGGCGAGTCTGAGGGGTGCGCGTGCCCTTATCGTTCTGTTTTTTTTTTCGCATAGGTTCTTGGACAATTTCTAGGAGTTCTTTGACAATTTTTCCACCTGGGCCGACTTCGTTCGCAATTTTTTCAGACGGTGTGTGAGAGGCTTACACACAAGTAGGGACATGCACACTGGCATCCCAGCCTAGCGATGATACCGTCACTCCTGGGTCAACTTCTTTGGCAATTTTTCTGCCTCTGCTGACTTCTTTCATAACTTTTTCAGGTGGTGCAGTACACGGTTTACACGCAAATAGATGCATGCACACCTGGGCCGAATTCATTCACATTTTTCCCTGCTACAACAGTACACGGTGGTCGGTTTACATAAAAGTAGGAACATGCACACCGGCAAACACACCAAACGTTGGTGCCGTCACACCTGGGACGACTTCACTCGCGATTTTCACCCTGGGCCGACTTCGTTCGCAATTTTTTCAGGCGGTGCGTGAGTGGTTTACATGCAAGTATAGCTTTACAAAGGATAGCCATACACAAAAGTACAAGATTAAATATATTAAAGCAATAGTGCCAGGAATTATGTTGAAAGTCTGCGTAAACAAGAAAAAAACCCAACCAAAACATGAAACGGAAGAAACGCAATACACATAATAAAGAATATGGGAAGCTAATAGAATATTCCAACACGACACAATTAATAACTTTTTTATGACGTGAATAGCGCATATGCAACGAAATAACGAGAAACACGATCAACAGCCAATAGAGAGCCAAACCCATGCATCATCCAAACACGGGATACGTACAGGAAAATAATTGAAAAAAGAATGTATCAAAACGAGAAAAATGACGAATGTAATACCGCGACTAGCACAGAGCTAACGCTGAATAGCAGAGAAACACTCTGAACGGCGCATCATCCACGCATAAACAATAGATATATGCAAGGAAATAATGAAAAACACGATCAAGAGCTAAGAGAGAGCCAAAACAATGCACCATCGAACACGTAAAGAAGAGGTACACAAAGGTAAAATAATCTAAAACAATCTATCAAAACGATAAACATACATGGACTTAACACTGAATAGCAGAGAAACATTCTAAATGACGCATCTGCGAACGTGTAAACAACACACAGATACAGGAAAATAATATCGAAACAAACTATCAAACAACAAACATTACAAAATTTAATAAATTGAATTGGAAGTAATCGTCTTTTGAACTATCATAAAATTATCCTTGCGACCTAATCTAGTAGAAGAATATACAATTTTCGTCCTACTCAGGCACTATAAACATTACCTTGACACAGGTATCCAACACACGCCCCCAAGAACACAATGATATTCTCAGGTCATCCCAGGAATGTTCTATTGGGACAGGAATAACATCCCTCGGACATCCCCGTATGGTCCTCAGTTTGTCAGAAAAGCGTTAAAATGCAACGCCTCGGGCCATCCCCAGAAGCTCCTCAGGAAGTGTCCCAAAAACACCACCAGTCAGGTTTTAGGAGCAAAACAGGATATCTCATTTTGTTGATTTATGTATTTATTTATTAGCGAAATGGGGCCCATTTTGAGTACAAGGCCGTTTTTCTCTTTCCGGCACTTACTCAACCTTAGTCACCAGCTTTTCGTTTGCTGCTTTTTATTTGTTTAGCGTATTTCTCACAACGGACAAAGAGCGCGGCGGTTTATAAAGCAAGCAGAAAGAAATATCAAAGATTTCCAGGAGCACTGTGTCCGAGAAACGCACTTCAAAAGGTACTGGACTTTCCCTCCGAACAGAAACAGATACTATTTATTGCTTGTTACGCGTCCTCCCGCTAATTTGAGAGCCTTAGTCACATCCGAATTAAAAACGAAGGGTGAGCTGCTAAGTTTAATTCAATTATGCAAACAAATAACACAACAAACGAGGAATTGCTTAGAGTATTAACTCCCCATCAATGGAAATGCTATGTTTCTTACTCCATTTGGTTTGAGACATTCGGTGGGACCTTGGGAGGTCAAAAACAGTGCAAAAGAATCGCGCATTTCTGTCTTTTTCGTGGTAAATGCTCCATGTGTCGTAGACAGTCACATTTTCCTGGGAAGAGGAATCTTACAGAGGACCGCGCTTCATTTATGACAAATGCCATTCAGCCCCAGAGATCGACCCAAAAACAAAACAAATGTATCACTCAGTATTTGGGGAATCTTAGCAGGTAAACTATACAAAATATTTCTCATCCAGTCAGTTGCCCACAGGGACACGCACAGGACGTGCTTGAATGACTCTTCGCGGACAATCCGCGAGTATCGTCCTCAGGACGCTCTGCGGATTCATATCGAAGGAAGAGGACACGATGACACTTTGGGGACATCCTCAGGACCGCGTGTGTTCTTTGGGGCCGTACAGCCATGCTTTACACAGTACAGCCAATCTTTGCTACTTGCACTGTAAAAAATTGCCGTAAATTTTACGGTCAAAATCTATTCTTTCCCGTAAAAAGAACAGGTTGGCTACCGTAATTGGAAATACGGTCCAAGTAGTGTAATTAATACGGCACCAATGAAATATGCCGTAATTATGACGGTTGTCACCGTACATAAGACGGTAGTGTGTCCGTAATCCTGATTACGGTCAAATGGCTGTAGATTTTACAGCATGGTCTGCCGCACTTTCACATTGCATCCCAGTATCTGACATTGTGCTACGCTTGCTGGGAATAGTGAATTTTAATAAATGGCTGATTGCTGTAAATGTATACATGCATATAGTATTTCATTAGATGGTACCAGTTCAAGCTGGACTGGTGAGCAATTGGAAATGAGGTGGAGCCAGTTCGAACTGGACCAGTTTACATGTTTGGGGGAAGTTTCGGTTTCAGTGCCATGACATGTTAATATGAAGATTGCAGGGCGAAGTTAAAGTAATTTTATTAGTACAAAAAAATCATGTTTCAATTTTTGGTAAAGTTTGTTAGCGTTAACGAAAGTTATTTTGGAATTCTTATATTTGTATTTTGTGCGTTCCTGCTCCCGTGATGAATGATGCGTTTACTGTGCAACGGTCGCTTGCTTAGCAGCATGCCTGTACAGCGCTTTTTGCTCGTTATTTTGCTCGTAGGATTGGTTTTATAATCTAAAGAGTTTTTCTGTAACTTACGACAGTACAATGAGCGCCAGCGGCCGGGCGGGCGGGTGTTATAGGATTACAGCTAGACTACAACTGTGGAGACCGCTCTATCGTGAGTACTATGCTTAATTGCTTTTCCCTTGTGCACCATTTCGAAATATTACTTCTAGTAGACCCTCATCTCTTTGTTCCGCGTCACGTTCATGGCACCTGTAAGTGCATGCCGTTTTACGAGTAACATGTACGAGTAACTAGTTAACATTACCAGCAACTTATTTCATACTCGTGTTTCTCTTTTTCAATTTTTTCGTTCATTCTTGCGTTTTAGATCCTTCACACCACGAATGTTCTCGAACTAGCGTAGTGCGCCAGAGTAGTACTCATTGCCCTCGAAAGCCGCCGAATCTCTTAGTTAAAATGTCCAACTACTCCACAGCTGAAATGTTGAGAAATTTGCGTGCTTTCCGAGGCCACGAGTGCTGAAATTGAGTGACTCTCTTGGCACACACTACAATTACATGTTGCAATTGAATGCATATTTACTTGTGCCTTTTCAACGTTCCAGAAACCTGAAGCTGCTTGGGCTCAAAGGAAAACGTTGATCCATCATGTGCTATTAAGAACATCTCAGATATTTTATTGAATGATTCAAGTTGACTACAAGGCAGTCAAGCAAGGGACCCATCAGCTATGAACTATTATCTATTCCATGTAACTCTGTAGTTCCTCTACTGCTATAGTTTAATTACGTTATAGTTATGCTACATGTACAATAGAATATGTGTAATGTTTGATTACAAATGAAATGCAATTTTGCATCGCAGTTCTTTGGATGTGTCATTGCTGGGAACAGCGATCCTGCAAAGTGGCACCAGTCGCCTATCAGCTAGGCTCTGTCCGAGTAGGCAACTTTAAGTGAAGCCACTTCAATGTGTCCCAGCTCAACAATTAGGTTTGCAACTGGCCCCAGTCTCAACTGGGATTGGGTGAACTGTGTTATCAAACAGGGACTAGTTGTCCCAACTGGTACCAGTTGAGCTGAAACCGGTTGAACTGGTCCCTGTTCGATAACACAGTTCAACTGGTACCTGTTCAAAGAATGTTTGCCTGGGGTACTCCCAGAAGACGCGTACTTTCGCCTTCTTGCACGCGAAAAGGGAAATGATCCTGTGTACTATTTCCAGGCACCGTTACTTGAAGCTTCTGCTGGCTAAAAGAAAGTGAGCAAGCTCCGTGCGCATATGCCCACTAATGCAGCCTGGAGGTAAATTATCTTACTGATATGTTTGATTTACTTCATTGTCCTGCTTCAATGCTTCAAAGTACTGAATGCTAAACCGTTCTGCTGTAAATTTTGTGTTCTAGGTGAAAAGATCTAAGAACATGCTTATAGGACATATCATGTGCTTCATATGCGTATGACTTGTCGATGGTGTGTTACTTGCACAGTGTCGTCATTATTGAACATGTTTTACGTGTTCTTGACCCTGCATAATTTGTTCGGTTCCAATCTGTTTCAGCAGAGATGGTCATTTCTGGGCACACCATCCTTCCTGGCCAAGTCGTGTGGAAAGGCATTCAAGACATGCTTGGCCTTGGATCCCTTGCTGAAAGAAGTCTCAGGAGAGGGCATCTCTTCTGCATGGTTTCTCATGACACTGAGTGAGTATTTCAATTTTTATCATGAATCAGTCTTGCATCACTTTATCATTTCAATCCTTCACTCTGCAGCAGCATGTTTCAAGTAGAAACTGATATTATTCTCGCTTATTTTATTTAGCCGTTTGTACCGCTGTTCTTTAGTGACTGTAACACATGCTTGTTGTGTTCATAACTTAAATGTCACACCTATGTCTCGAAAGGTGAGTGGTGTCCCTTATAACTTCACATGGAATTAGGGCATTTTGTTGGGTTGGCATGCTGCTTGTCCACCCTTGAACATTAGCATTCCTTTGCGGTTGAAATTGCGCCTTTTTACCCACTTAGAATTTGCGGCAATAAGTGCATAGCATGGCGGATAATGTTCGGTGTCCCTCCCCTTATTTTTTGACGAAAAAAAAGTCGTTGAGTAAAGCTACTGGTCGCTGGCTAGTACATGTAGCTCCCTATCCTAATATATTGAGAGCTGGGTGACTTCACGCCAGATCAGACATGGTGGTCCGGTCGACCTCTTCATTTTTTTTCTTTCAAACGTATTTTAAAGCCTTGTCCCTAGGAGGTATATTGGCGGTATTGATATTGGATGCAGTTGAAAATAATTGGTGGTTATTTTTTAATGCACTATCATTCAGATGTGGGCACTTCGACCATTGCACTTTCTATGCAGTTTGATGCCGCGTATCTCCATAACTATTTGACATATTTAGCTGAATTTGTTATCCGTGTATTGTCGGGGATGGGTAGCACTGCATAGGAAGTTCTGCTGATTCCAAGAAGGTGTACAGTTGAACCTCTATATAACGAATTTGTAAATGCTGACTCTTTGTTTCGTTAAATCGAGATATTCGTTAAATGGAACACGCCAAGTTAAACGAAGATGGCCGCCGCACTACCAGCGCCGCGCGTTCCGCAAAACGTCATTTGTCATGAAACAGGTACTAAGGTAAGAAGGGCACAAAATATCAAGCTTTATTCATTACATAATGCTAGGTAACACGTAATTTGTGCACAGTGTCGCTCTGAGCGTTCATTACCTTCGTAACTCCGGATGAACCTCGACTGCTTTTTCCTACGCGCTCGCGTATCGAAGTTTCTTTGGTTCACTTTCACTCATGACGTCCGGAAAGAACAATAGTACGCCGCCGAAAAGAACGAGAAATGGGTACATGTCGCGTAGACGCCTGCGCCGATGGAACCTTGAACGGCAGCGGCATCATGCCCATTTTACCACCGTCAGCATTAGCGGCGCGAACAAAAAAAAAGTAATGAAAAGGCACAAAACCACAACGTACTGTCGTCGTCATCAACACAAGCAGATAAGACTTCGCGAGGCGTGAGCAAAAAATGTCAGCAATGCGTGTTTTCTTGTCCGAAAACGGGTGCGAAGAGAGCCTCGCGCCGGCGCGACGCACCGTCGCGGCGCACAGCATCGGCGCACCGATTACCGGCTGAGGCGAAGCACACGTCGGCACGTTCGCGCCCCCAGCACGTGACAACCGAAGTAACCAACGAAAACTCGCGTAAAACCAACGGTGAAGGAAAGTTTCTCCTCCTTTTCTTTGTGGTTAAGGGGTAAAGACACGCGCAGGAGAGCCCGGGGACTTCGTTAAATAGAGGTGACCAAACGAACGTATTTCGTTAAATCGAGCTCAAAAATACATTGGCGTCTATGGGGACGCGCTCGTGCAACGGAAATTTTTCGTTAAACGGAGGATTTCGTTAAATGGACGTTCGTTATTGAGAGGTTCAACTGTATCTTTAAGGAGTAAAACATCGCAAAGTTGCCTCATTTGTAAAATATGGTACGCTTTGGGAACTTCACAACTCGTCCCCTGTTTGTGATACCGGAGAATAATCTGCATCACCGTGTTCGTCTTGAAATGCCCTTTCTTCGCATAATGAGTATGTTGAGTCAGAGAAAGGACTGCAACGGAAGGTTCTTTATTGCCGGCTGGGTGCCAACTGAACTCGATCAGGGTGGCCGAGTAGAATGGTCAAGGGCTGGCGCGTAACACGAGGGGCGTGCAAAACTCGATGTGCCTGCGCACGGCGCACCCCATCTGTGTCGTCTGCTACAGGGCCCTCCCGCTGGAGACAGCCCTGGCTGTCCGACCATGAGACATGCTTAGAGCGGCCGGGTGCAGAGGAGCGGCTGTTGGGAGCGACGGACGACGAGGGACCGGGCGCAAAGGATGCGACAATGCCGGGGTTTTCGAGGTAGGCCGGTTTCAGCCGGTCGACCGAGACGGTATCCTCGTTCCCGTTTACCAAAATGCGGTACGTTTTGTCGTTCCTGGCGAGGACGGGATGCGGTCCGGAGTAAGGCGGAGAGAGGGACTTGCGCACCGAGTCTGTCCGCAGGAACACGTGGGTTGCCGTAGGCAGGTCTTGGGGGATGTTGGGGCTATGGTGGGATGCAGCTCTCGACGGGGTTGCTCGCACAATGCTGAAAGAGCGATGAAGGCGCTGAAGGAGGGCCGAAGGTGATATGTCGGGTTTCGACGGGCTAAAGAACTCTGCGGGGAGGCGGAGTGAACAGCCGTAGACGAGGTCGGCGCAACTGCATCCGAGGTCCGACTTAAGGGCGGCACGAATACCCAAGAGCACGAGAGGGAGATGGGAGACCCAGTGATCTCTGTCTTCGTGGGCAAACATCGAGTTTTGCTACAAGTACATCATATTGTGAACTATTTTGTACTCGCTACCATACGTCATGGGAGGACATGATAAAAAGCTGCTTCAAAAAAGAAGACTAGCGAAATGATTTTATTATCACAGCATTTCAATATGTCTTAGACATCGTCGTATTCGGAGATATGGTTCAAATTACGGAATTGAAGGTGCAAGTACTTGTATGCCGAAACTACAATAGTTATAAAAATATTTGTACGTCAACATCGGAAGGGCCTCTAGGATTGTTAGTGGAGCTTTTGAGGTTTGCTAACGAAGAATTGAAATACATTAGACCAGATGCAATTGTAATCATTGCAATGGGAATTGCATTAATCAAGAAAGCAATCAGATCAAATTATCATATACAAGCAGTCTATATCGCGCGATTCATTACAGATTTGTGGAAATTACACCTGAGGGTTGAAATGGAAAATACATAAAAATATATTATCAAATGGTGATATGTTCCACTACAGCATCTACAGAATTATTTTCTTCTACCAGTTCTTGCAATGGTGTCGAATGAACAGAAGTTCAATATTGTCGTGCAAGGTCTGATGTATCGTCACGTATTGAAACTCAACACAGAGATCAATTGTGGTGGACCAGAGGACGATTTTCATCTAATACTCTCTTGTACGCCATTCAAGAATCTTCATACAAAGAAAGGAAACATCAATAAGAGACTGAGCAAGTTCAGCGCAACAAAGTGCTAGTTGTTGAAGCAATACAAACACGGCGAAAACATATCGCCTGCGTTAATCAACGCTGGATTATGTAGTAGCCGATAGGAGGCCTATCGGCATGACGTCACATACGCTGCATGGCGTATCTATGTATATCGGCATGCGTGCCGTTGACTATCGCATTAAACAAGTTTCCACCTAGCTTGCAGTGTGTCTCCCTGCCCGGCTACTACAAGTGGCGACGAAGATGGTGAAACGAGACTACGACGGTTATGGAGGCGGATCCCGGAACCAACGGACGCTGGAGTTGGCTGGCATGGCGAAGATGTGGGAATTTGACGCCTCCATTGACGAAGGAGATGAAGACTTCGCGTCGTACATGGAAATATTTGTGCAGTATTGCAAGGTAGCCAACGTGCAAGACGAAGAACTTAAGAAGTCAGCCTTCATGACTGCCATAGGGAAGAAAATGTACAAGGCGCTCAAAGATTTGCTTCTACCGTCAAAGCCGGAAGAGAAGTAATTCAAAGATTTGGTGAAGGGACTGAGCAACCACTACGGGCCTACAAGCCAAGCCATTGCGGAGCGCTTGAAATTTAACCGGCGCTACCAAGGGAAAGGGGAGCCCGTCGCAGTTTTTGCAGTCGCGCTGAAGCACATGGCTGCTAAATGCGAGTTCGGCCAGTTTCTCGACGACGCGTTGCGGGACCGTTTCGTCGCGGGGCTGCGAAACCCAGCCATCCAGTCAAGATTGCTGAAGAAAAAGGAGCTGACGTTCGAGACGGCGTGCCAGTTCGCCAAGAGTGTGGAATTGGCCGGGCGAGAGTTGAGGGGCTTCCGAGCAGTTGCTGGAACAGACGCCGACGTCCCTGCGATCAAAAAGACAAGCACGAAGCCTGTTTCAGGGAGTGAAACGAGAGCAGCAAAGAACAAATGTTATCGGTGCGGCGAAGAACATGACGTAAATTCGTGTCGCTATCGAAAGACAAGATGTTATCACTACAAGCGCATGGGGCATCTGTCTCGCGTGTGCAGACTTAGGCAGACAACGGCCGATGCAGTTCATAACGTGGACGACGAACAGCATGATAGTGTGCTGTTGTTGTACAGCGTGTATCACATAGGGACAACAAAACGACCGTACGAAGTGGAAGTGCGGCTTGAAGGTATGCCTGTGAAAATACAAGTTGATACAGGCGCAGCTGTTTCGCTCCTGTCAGAAAGCTTGTTCAAGCTGCTAAAACAACCGCCGTTGCTTGCACAGTGCGCATTGAAGCTCAAAACGTACGGCGGAACGCCGCTTGAAGTCATAGGTCAGGACCAAGTCGCTGTGGAATATAACGGACAACGGAATGTTCTGCAAATCATCGTGGTACCCGGAGACAAGCCAGCGTTGCTTGGGCGCCACTGGATTGAGAGCCTCGGGAACGACTTTAACAGCATTCAGAAGGTCCACACCGAGCTAGCTCCGGGCTAGCTCCGGACGGCCTCGATAGAAGGTATGCAAGCGTCTTTCACTGCGTTTAGGCCTGATAAAAGGCTTTCAAGCAAAGCTTGTGCTTAAGGAAGGCAGCTTGCCTTTATTTTGCAAGGCACGACCTGTACCGTATGCCATTCGTGAGCCAGTTAGAGAAGAACTAACGGACCTGCTAGCTGATGGCGTCCTTGTGACAGTCACGCTTAGGGACTGGGCGACACCAATAGTAGCCGTACAGAAGCCAGACAACAAACTTCGACTTTGTGGAGATTATAAAGTGAGTGTGAACTCGTGCATGAAGAGTGATCATTACCCCTTGCCCACGGTCGAGGACTTGTTCACTGTTTTGGCTGGCGGGAAGGTGTTTACCGTTCTTGATCTCTCCGCAGCGTATCAGCAAATTGAGTTGCACCCGGACTCACGTCGCTTGTTGACCATTAATACTCACATGAGCTTGTACCAGTATGTCCGCATGCCATACGGAATTTCGAGCGCACCTGCATTTTCCCAAGCCATTATGGACGAGCTTCTGAAGGGACTACCTGAGGTGGTCTGCTACCTCGACGATGTTCTCATCACAGGAGCGACCTACGCCGAATGCTCGGTCCGAGTGGAGGCAGTCCTGCAGCGACTCATGGAGCACGGCGTAAAAGTAAGGGAAGGAAAATGCAAGTTTTTCATGAAGTCTGCCAAATATCTGGGCCACATAATAGATGAATAAGGCGTCCACCCGTGCTGTGAAAAGGTGCAGGCCATAAAGGAAGCAACTCCACCACGAAACGTGAGTGAGCTAAAGGCTTACTTGGGAATGTTAACTGTTTATTCAAAGTTGATGCCAAACATGTCCTAGAAGTTGAAGCCCTTGTATGAGTTGCTCCAGAAAGACAAAAAATGGAAATGGTCTGCGCAAGCAGAAATGGCATTCGAAGAAAACAAGAAATTGCTTACACAGGACAGTGTGCTAACGTTCTACGACCCAAGGAATCCCCTAGGACTGGTGCGATGCGTCCCCATATGGGGTACGAGCAGTTTTATTTCATGTCATCAACGGCGAAGAAAAGCCAATTGAGTATGCGTCACGCACGCTGAGTAAAGCCGAAAGCGATTACGCCCACATCGAAAAAGAAGCGCTAGCAGTTGTATTCGGAGTAAAACGGATGCACAAGCATTTGTATGGGCGACAGTTTACAATTTATTCCGATCATCTTCCCCTAGCAGGGCTTCTTGGCCGAACAAAGCCAATTCCTCAAATGGCAGCTGCGAGAATGCAACGGTGGATGCTAATGCTGCTTGCTTATCGTTACAAGTGGGTCTACAGAAAAGGAGAGCAAGTGGCAAACGCTGACGCGTTATCAAGATTGCCCCTTCGAAACGCCGGAGACAAAAGTGACTAGTTCTTTTCGGCAGTGCACGCAGCACCGTTATCCGCAGACAAGATACGGGAAGAAACGCAAAGGGATGCGGTCTCGTCAAAGGTACACTTTTTTGTTTTGAATGGTTGGCCTGCGAAATTGTCGGACGACAGCATGGCACCATTTTTTATGCGGAAAGATGAACTGTCGGTGGACTCACTGATCTCTATGTATAAAGGCTGGATAGCGGATGGGTGAGGGTATCGCGGGAAAGGGTACGACCACCGGCCGCCATATTGCGGTGCTCAAAAGAGCGATTACAGCCCATAGGAATGCATGTAAGCTGTGACAAGTTTTGCTGTTTGTGAGCGCTTCCCTTGCTGCTTCGCTAAAATTTTGCCACGGATCGCTGCAGAAATCCCTCGTGATTGAGTTCCTTACGTTTTTTGTGTGAAATCCCGTCACATACATGTTATTTCCTTTCTATTTTGTACTCGTGTGAGCGCGTGTCGTTCCAATCTTGTACTTTGAACTACGATTATGTAATTTGCTGGTTTTGTGTGGTGTTGTATTTGTTGTGTTACGTTTCCTTTGTCGTCCGTCAGCGTGTTGCTTCCCGTGTTTCTCCCATTTCCTTTCTGCTCGGGGGTGCTAGAGGTAGAGTGAATAAGTCATAAAAAGGCTAAGTAGCAAGGTCTTGTGGTGAAAGTTCCAACATCAAAGTATCACAAGTCCAGTTGCAACAGCAAGTTTGAAGCAGTCAAGCAGGTAAGTGGGCAGAGTGCATTACTGGTTGTTGAATATGATCAACCTTGACAATTTCTTTCGCAGGTGAGGCCTGGCTGTCACCTTCTCTGTATATTCTTTGGCAAGGTGGTACAGTCCGATACTGCTGTAGCACTGGGAAACTTCTTTGATCAGACGGATCACATTGTTTTCATTTGGGCTGCATTCAAACATGTGTTGTCGCAAGCTTAAGCAGCGAGAATAAAGAGTAGACATTCGAGGTTGAAAAATTATTTATTGTCTCTAAGTAAAGTAAACATGCTGGAATGCACCAAAGAGACATGTGGCTGGTGTGTTTGTATTTTCACTCACGTCCACTTATTTCCTTGCTTTCTTTACGGTTCTTCCACAGCATTTTATGTCATAAAACATGATGTCCAGTCAATGACAGTATTCTGTTCAGGAAGTAAGAACTGCTGCTATTGAAATGAAGCTGAACCATCGTGTGCAGACAGGGAATAAGATGTAACACGTTCGAATTGTTGGACATAAACGAAAACTCAACGCAGGCAACTCAGGGTCGAACTTAGCTGCACCTGTGTAGTGTTATTTTGTGTCCGAAGTAACTTGGGAGCAACTCGTTCTTTTTTTTTAAGTAACTCTGTAACGTTTCAAGCTACGTTTCGGGCTGAATAACTTAGTTGCATTTTTCACACGGTAACTTTGTAACGAGTTCCTTTTGACGGGCAACTTCTCGATCTATGCTTTCAACTCTGCATGCTTTTTGTACACTACATAAAGTAAGATACTTTTGCCCCAGTGAGTTTGTTGCGTATTTTAAATGCATGCAAGTGAATTCCTAGAGGTACATATTTTGAGCAAGATAAATGAGTTTTTCATGCATGTGTGTTCAACTAGCTTTTAGTGGATATAAATCTGACCTCTACATATGTCGCATGCATTATTACTTTCTGGAGGTGTTCTGGGAAGTCGAACTTGTTGGGCACAGCGTCAGGCCTCAGTCGAACGGTTTGGCCCGTTCTGTCGAAGCATTTATTTTTAAAATGTTTGCTGCAGACCAGTGATGTCGTCGACGGCGTCCAGTCCTTTCGCCTGACATTTACCGCACACTTTGTTTAAATGTTCTGGGCGGCCGTGAGGGAACCTGCATTGAACAATTTATGCCATCAATTACGGAAGGGATGACAAGGCTAATCCAAGCAAGCAATCGCCGATACCGTGACCAACAAACTGAGCCGTAGATATCACAGCTGACAAGCGCACTTCAACGCCTGCTGAGTGCCGAGATCATACCCGTGAACTGCAGGAAGGCTAGACTATCACAATGACTCTATGCAGATAACGTACGGCTTAAAGTTTAACGCTTAGATCTTGAGATACGATTCACAAAGTGCCGCGCACATGCATCAACAGCAACGTTTTGTCACTCCGCTCGTGGACTAATAAATCACATTTATTTGTAAAACCATGTCACTTACTTGTGAAATGTCGTCCCCGGTGCCTTGCCAGTACGGTCAGCACACCCATAACCACAGCAGGCGGGCATGACACCACAAAAGTGCTACGCAAAGGCGCATCCACATAATGCAGCTGAGTGGCGGACGGCAATGTTTTGAGCTTCCCAAGATGGCGGCCGGCGACCGTACGGTTGCACCCTCAATCCGCTATCCAGCCTATTACTATAGAGATCAGTGGGTGGACTGCGGTTGCGTCACGTGGGGAAACAGAGTTGTCATCCCAAAAGCACCACAAACGGATGTATTGCAACTTTTGCACGAAGGGCATCCGGGACTGACACGCATGAAAATGTTATCGAGAAGCCACGTCTGGTTGCCTAAGTTATCCACGTGGGTTGAGGAAGCTGTAAAAGGCAGTTCAACCTGCCAGCTTACTCAGAACGCAGCACCTAAAATACCGTGTTTATCGTGGGGTTGACCAACCAAACATTGGCAGAGAATTCATTTGGACTTTGCATACTACAAGAACGAATGGTTTTTGGTTCTTGTTGACGCCTACTCCATGTGGATGAATGTCCAATACATGAGAAAACCACAGCGGCAAACACTGTGGAAACACTACGCACGGTTTTTGCACCTTTCGGACTTCCGGTGAAAATTGTGACGGACAATGGTCCTCAATTTGTGTCTGACGAATTTTCCTCAGAAGGAACGCTGTGCAGCACACGAAGACACCGCCGTACCACCCAGCCTCAAATGGAGCAGCGGAAAGACTCCTCAAGACAGTCAAACGAAGTCTCGTACGCCAACATCGGGATGAGGAGAACACAGGAGTGACTCGGACGATTCGACATCGACTGGACCAGTTCCTCTTCGCATACCGTAACACACCGTGTTCAACAACTGGTAAGACACCAGCACTTTTTCTATCCTGGAAGCCACGCACGAGACTGAGCATCTTGCATCCCGAATTAGCAAGCAGATGGAAGGAGGTATTACTCAAGGGCAAAGCCAACAAAACGCAACTTCGTGGAGGGAGCTTGAAGTAGGCGACAGCGTTCGAGCAAGAGGGACCAGACCGAGTGATCAAAGATGGTTGAATGGCACTGTCGTGCGGCACGTCAGCTTGTCTACATACATAATCCGGGTTCAAAGCCAAGAGCGGTTTGTCCATGTGGATGACATTACTTCACACGCATGTGCTCTTCCTCCCCCAGAACGATCCGGATTCCAGAGGAGACCACTACAGCGCAACCGCCTGACCCGGCTTCGGTAGTCCAGTCTCAGGTAGAAGACCAAACGGGGGACCCCTTTGGCAACACCTGTGTCTACTGAAGATGAAGTCACCACGGAAAACAACGCTCCGGTACCGCAACTACGACGAAGCTCGAGAACACGAAGGCAACCCGAACGTTATGGCTTTGAAACAAAATAAAAGGGAAGGAACGTAGTAGCCGATAGGAGGCCTATCGGCATGACGTCACATACGCTGCACGGCGTATCTGTATATATCTGCATGCGTGCCGTTGCCTATCGCATTAAACAAGTTTCCACCTACCTTGCAGTGCGTCTCCCTGCCCGGCTGCTACAGATTCAAGCGCCCAATAACCAGAATAAACTATTTGATGTCTTCGGAATTCATCAATCAAGACAACAACTTCAGAGTTTGGAATAGAACTGTAATTTATCGAAATAAACAAGTGTGTAACTGAAATAATAAATGTAATATTCGTCATCAATGTAATGCATTCTACACACCGTAACGAATTAGTCGCACGTTAGTCTAACACATCACATCGCTTATTAGTATGGCTAGATTGAAGATTTGGGTGAAGATTGCTAAGGAGACGTTTATTCCACACTATGTACAAGGATCCTAGCATGAAATCAGCGGTGGCAATCACAGAGATTTTACACGACCACACTCTATACAACCCCGACATTCGAAGGACAGAATTGTAGCAGAAGAATCGCTAATTGAAATTTAGAGGCATGTTGCATCGTTCGATCGTTTAACTTCGTTCGAAAAATATTCTTAACTTTTAATATCCGAGACATAGAGAATTCATATTACGTTATAGTGTATACAGAAACTATCAATCCATTCGATTAAATGCTCTGTCATCATGAAAGAGTTCTTAAAACCTTCACGTGTCAAAATGAGCTAGCTAAAGCTTGCGTATTGTGAAATTACACTTTCTACAACTCAGTTCGTAAATTGCGGCACCCGTTCAAATTTTAATCAAACACGTACTGATGTGTGATAGTCTCCACTGCTCTGGAATGTGATCTGATAAATTTTTTGCAATTAATGTACAAGCAAATATCTTGTATACAATGTGTGACTATATAGACAGCTTTTAATCTATATCTTTAAAAAATTGTAAGAAAGAGTGTACAGTCTTGACTTTGAAAATTTAAACAAGATTCTTTGGTGTGGAGTTTGCGTTGTGTCTCATTATGAGCTAAAATCTTCTAAAATTAAAGTATGCCCTTTCCATTTGTAGTGCCTCGTATCCCATGACATTATGAATAGACTCATAGTTTTTCAGTATGGCTAAGGAAAACCTCAGGTACATTCTGTGAATTGGATCTATGTTTATGTGTGATCTGTGCTGCTTTGGTTAAGTTTGCAAAATTAATATTTACTTATTACAATTACATATCTTCCAGTGTGTTTATGCATAGTGCTCACTGTATAGTGGTTAAACATTTCCGATGACAGTTGTGTGATTCGATTCTCCCAAAATCTGATTGCGGGTCTGTGCCGTGTGTTACGATGATTAGAATTGTAGACTCCGCCTACATGTCATGCTTGTCCATCACTTGCATCGCGGCATTTGATAATAGATTCCTTTCAACATATACTGTCCAATCGTTGAGAAATATATACAATGTGCAATTTAATTCATAAAATAAGCTTTCGCAAAATATCAGTGATCCTCTTTTGTAAACAAAGATTAATGCAACATGCCTTAAATTTCAATTAACGATTCTTCGTCTACAATTCTATCGTTATGATGTCGGGGTTGTACAGAGTGTGGTCGTGTAAAATCTCTGATTGCCAGCGTTGATTCCATGCGAGGATCCTTTTACATAGTGTGAAATAAACGTCTCCTTAGCAATCTTCAACCTAGCGATACTAATAAGCTGTTTTCGTTGCGATGTGTAGAATACATTACATTGATGACGAATATTACATTTATTATTTCAGTGATACACTTATTTATTTCGATAAATTACAGTTCTATTCCAAACTCTGAAGTTGTTGTCTTGATTGTTGAGTTCCGAAGACATCAAATAGTTTATTCTGATTATTGGGCGCTTGACTCCAGCGTTGATTAACGCAGACGATATGTTGCCGCCGTGTTTGTATTGCTTCAACAACAGGCACTTTGTTGCGCTGAACTTGCAGTCTCTTATTGATGTTTCCTTTCTTTGTATGAAGATTCTTGAATGGCGTACAAGAGAGTATTAGATGAAAATCGTCCTGTGGTCCACCACAATTGATATGTTTGTTGAGTTTCAATAAGTGAAGGTACATCAGACCTTGCTCGATAATATTGAACTTCTGTTGATTCGACATCATTGCAAGAACTGGTACAAGAAAATAATTCTGTAGACGCTGTAGGTGGAACATATGGCCATGTGGTGTGATAATATATTTTTATGTATTTTCCATTTCAACCGTTAGGTGTAATTTCAACAAATCCGTAATGAATCGCGCGATATAGACTGCTTCTATATGATAATTTGATCTGACTGCTTTCTTGATTAATGAAATGCTAATTGCAATTATTACAATTACATCTGGACTTGTGTATTTCAGTTCTTCGTTAGCAAACCTCAAAAACTCCGCCATCAATCCTAGCGGCCCTTCCGATGTTGACGTACAAATATTTTTATAACTATTGTAGATTCGGCATACAAGAACTTGCACCTTCAATTCCGTAATTTGAACCATATCTCCGAATACGACCATGTCTAAGACATATCGATATGCTGTGATAATAGAATCATTTCGCTCCTCTTCTTTTTCGAAGCAGCTTTTTATCATGTCCTCCCATGACCCATGGTAGCCAGTACAAAATCCGTCCATCTCTTCAATGTAGAGCAAATGTCTGTTCTGTTTTTGAGTGTGCTTCTACACTTAATTAAAAGCATATCTATGCTCATTTTATTGTTTAAAAATTTATTATCTGGTTTAGAATGTTATTAATATGAACCTGCCGTGAGAATTATGGAAATCGATTTACAAAGCGATGCAATGTGTAAGGAAAAAAACGTGTGCTTTCAATGATTCTGCGTACAAGACAGCGCTAGAGACCCTCCTTCCCTAACTTGACTTGCAGGAGTCAGTTTATGGCTTTCAATTATCGTGTACCATGTTGTGTCACCATATCGTGACCATTGTTGGATTCCCCTACTGCCTGCGGGCGTAACCTTAACGAAAGTGTACGGGAACTTTATGGCTAGCGGCCTCCCTCTCTCAATTTGTTTCCACTAGTGGGTCCTGAGTAAAAACGACGTGTTTCTGTGATGTATACTTGCGCTGCGTGGTTACGAAAAATGTTTTGACTTTGTTTCAGATACTCACACTCGTTTGATATTAATAAAAATATTTTACTTGTTGGGAATGTATTTTTGAGCTGTGTGCGTTGATTTCCGCTGTACAATACATTTACCGCTTTTACAATAATTTGCATTTCAGATGAGTTTTTTGTTTGTGGCTTCTGTGTGTGGAAATTACTGTTGCAAAGTTATCATAAAAATTATATAATTAAATACTCATGCGTTTTCGAATGAGTATTGTTTCTATCATTAAATAAACTTGACTATCTCTCGATTGATATTTTGTGAGTTGAGAATAACGTATGTATGATAGTTTTGTCTGATCTGAAATACATTAAATGCAACTTTTCTCGTTTTGATTGAGTGTTGTTTCCATCGTTAATACTTCTCGTTTGCTTAGATAATGTTTCTCTAAAACCAGTTTGCACTGACATGGAAATCTGTTCTTAGATTTTTTGGGCGTGCTATTGTTTGTTTTTGATAGAATTCTTATTGTGTTCTTGAGAATCGAATAATTCTAACGTCTATTTGCGATAGTTGATCAATAAAAAATTTCGGCTGTGTACACCAGTCCTAAGAATATTTCCGTTTTGGATGAAAGAATGTGAAAGAGAGAGAGTTCCCCACCCCATAGATTGACAAAGGACGTTCGGTTTCCTTGCTTTGGGCTGTATAGAGGGAGAGAGAGAGAAAGTGACCCCACCGGGTTCAAGTAGCAAAGATTGGCTATACTGTGTAAAGCTTGGGTGTACCAGGCTCCAACAGCTCCCCATAGAGTCCATAGTTTGAGATAATTCACACAACACTGGGCACACGACCAATGAGAGTGCAACGTTGTAGAAATTATGCAATGCCAGTGGCCAATCAGGAGCCTTAACTTTGGCTGACCTTTCGACCGGTTCTGGCTACCATCGACTTCTACCGGATTTCACGCCTACCGCCGTTACCCGATATTCAAAATAACTGAAGCTTCTTTTGGCTAAAAGTAATATTTATTTGACACAAAGCACTGATTCAAAGATATGATACATGGGTGCACCGTGAATACAAAGTCCACTGCGTCGCTGACGCACTGTAACTAAGTTCAAACTTGAAGCAAAACGAACACAGCCCTCGAAATCCGACGGGGCCCGCGCTTGTACTTCACTCTTCAACCTCTCCAACTGACAAAGCATTCCAGTTCCGGAGTTGATAGACTGTTCGTGGGATAATAGTCGTGTCGTCCAGGAACAGCACAACACACGTTGAATCATATCGACGCATGAATAAACCAGCGAACACTTCTAGAAACTGTTCTGCCGATTGACATCACCGGAACACGGAACACAAGAGGACGCCTTGCCGTCTGATTTTATGATGAGCATCTCCTTTCGTCATCTGCAGAGCGGAAAAGGCGCTTGTGTGGCACGTCGTAGTCCTGTCTTTCTTGTCAGGCCTCAAAACCCGACAGCGGCTGAACGCGTTCTTTACGCTCCAACCGCACCAGCTCACGAAGCATTCCAGTTCCGTAGTTGATAGATTGTACGTGGGATAATAGTCGTGTCTAGGAACAGCTCAACACGCCTAGAATCACAAACTGTTCTGCCGATTGACATCACGAAACACGGAACACAAGATGACGGACACCATGCCGATCGACGATCAACGCGAGCTATTTCGAAACTAGGCTGAAACTGCTGAAACGGCCGCCGGGACGCTGCACACACATGTGCGGGTACAAAATGCGATTTCAAAACGTTGTCGACCAATCGGAGCGCGCGCACAGTTTCGGCCAATGAGCTTGCAACGTTGTAGATTGGCGCAGTGGTACATACTCTACAGCCGCATCCTCGGTTACCTGAGGGGGACTGGCTGTACTGCGTGTGTTGGATACCTCTGTCAAGGTAATGTTTATAGTGCCTGAGTAGGACGAAAATTGTATATTGTTCGACTAGATTAGGTCGCAAGGATGATTTTATGATAGATGGATAGATTGCATTCCTTCTGCTTTCTTTTTTAGATGAATTTTTCTCTCAACTTAGCTTTCCCAATGATAGATTATTTCCATTTCAATTTATTGAATTTGTAATGTTTGTTCTTTGATAGTTTGTTTCGATATCATTTTCCGGCATGTGTCTGCTGTTTACACGCTGGCAGATGCGCCGTTTAGAGTGTTTCTCTGCTATTCAGTGTTAAGTATCAGAAAACGCGAGAATGAACGAGAAAAGGCAAAAAAGAGAAATACGAGAATGAAAAAAGTTGCTGGTAACGTTAAGTAGTTACTCGTACATGTTACTCGTAAAACGGCATGCACTTACAGGTGCCGTGAACGTGACTCTGAACAAAGAGATGAGGTTCGAGTTGAAGTAATATTTCTAAATGGTGCACAAGGAAAAAGCACTTAAAGGGACAGTCGCATTCTCCGAGGTCAATTTCGAAACTAATGCGAATTCTAATTCCTTGCCGACCACTGAAGTGGGCCCGAAAATACCATTTCGATCCGCGGCATACTTTTCCCGCAATCCAATGAAAAAGAAACCGGAATCCTTGCGCCCTCGCTCTCTAAAAGTGGGAGCAAACGTCACAGGGATAAGGCCAATCAGCGCGCACCCTGGGCAAATGCGAGCCGCGCGCCTGTTTGGCGATCGCGAAGCGAAGGGGGCAAACATGGAGTCGGAAAACGAGAGTGATGTTTCCCTGTGTGGGGGAGATTCTGACGAACATGTTAGCGGTAGCGGCGACGAGTTAATGCTGGATGATGACCCATACTCTACGGACCCAATGCCTCTGGAACCCGCCGACCATCCACGAGATGTGGCTGCGGCTAACCTGCGGGATGACATTTTTAGGTGACGTATCTCTTTGTATGGTTGCCGTCGGATGTGCGAAACAGTTTAGAATGTTGAAATCGGCAGGTGTCTGTGTGGAGCGCCTGTGTTGCCATTCTGTTGCCAGGGTGGTAGAAATGTGCAACAGTGCCGCCGTGCAGTGCATAACACAACACCCATTACTCAGAGACATCTGCCTCCGTAGAGAGCTTCTAGTGGTGTACGCGCCTCAATGCTGCCGCTACGATCAACATTTTAGGCGACTCAATCCCCAGGACCACAGGTAAGCCTGCTGCAGTGCTCTCTCGTTTGCTATATGATTACGACCGTAATGAATTTTTCGGTTTAAATGACCCCCCCCCAAATCAAGATTCGGAAGGGTAAACTCGAGTGCTAGTCGGGTGTTGTTGGTTATGCAAATTGTCGCACCTAAAGTGGACAAGGGCTGTATACAGAAGGGCGACTATTCTCAGCAGCTTTTTGGCCTACACAAGTTTGTCCCCCATAAATCATAAGCGTGGACGACAGCCGTGGAACGATCCAGAGAATCCTGGTCCAACAATTCCATTAGGAAAAGTGAAGCAACACAGCCGCCTCAGCTAGTCTCGACATGCTCTCAATTATGCCAGTTAGCCATGCCCTGATTGGCAACACAAAACCCTGATTGAATCCAGTGGGAATTTTAAACTCTGAAGGAAAGTCTTGCAAGCCTGAAAACAGAAGCATTTGAGGTGGCAATGAAGGGGGGAAGCATGTTACTGAAGAATGTAAGAGTAACATATTTTGGGAGAAATTGGATTTTGCCGAAATTGGAGGGAAGCTGGTTTGGGAGGGAGTTAGCAGTTGGAATCCGGCTCATCCTGAAAGAGGTGGACATTTTTCTGTTGTACTATGTTGCACACCTGCCAACCTTCCACATTCAAAATGCGGGAGACCCTGGAACTAAGGAATGAATGCACAGGCTTTGAACTCCAAGGTTGGGATAGCGTCTGTTCTTCTGTTCTGGCCATTGTCTTCCCAACACTGCTGGAGATTGGCAGGTATGCAAATGCCCACAAGATATGATGCTAAACAAAAAGAAATGTCACGTGGTGTTGTCTTTTCCAGCTGCCTGAGGTTCACGGCATACTCGTCATTCACAAGATGGGTCTGGGGATACCTTGGCCCAAGGAACAGACGACAGGTTCCTGGATGCGTTGTCCGAGCAATCAGGAGGGAGTTCCCGTCTACGTCTCATCAAGGCTATCAGCGTTAGGACCATCGAAACAAGGGTGTCTTGGCAAGAGAGACAAGCTGGTGCATACTGATGGCTGGAACTGGAGACATGTAGTGGCAAGACAAAAATTTTTGCTGACACAGGCACACTTCGTGTAAGTGAGCCCTTGGTCATCCGCCTTGCCTCCCATCAGAGGTTTTCGAGGATACTATAGGTGTGGTCCTTTCGTCATTGCAGTGTGGGGGATGTTTTGTCTTGTCACTCTGTATCTTCAGTTGCAGTCAACAGACTGTCTACCCGTTTGTACAGCAAAAACTACTACACGTGGCGGTATTAGCTCTGGCATCAAATCCAGACTGTACTGCACTAAGTTAGTGCCGAGGTGGGTGTAGTGACGGGAATAAAGAATGACCCTATAATTGTATCGATTTATTGTACAGTGGAGTATGACGAAGTGGGAATAACAAAATAGCTTAGGTTTATTTGCCTCCCATTATGTATGGGAGGCAAATAAAACTAAGCTATTTTATTATGTTGTGCTGTGGTTCTAAATTAATGTGGTGTGAAGTCTGGGTGGTTACAGGTACGCTGCCACAGGGATGTTAGGAGGGTTCATGTTTGCAGATCCATATCTGGTGTACTAATACGCTATGCAAGTCTGTGTCCATTGTTTTCCTCTTCCTGGAATCAGGGAATGACAACCCCCTTGTGAGATGCGCCGTGAAGTCGAAAGTGGGCCCCCAGCACTTGCTTCAGCCATGACCTCCACGTCTGAAATATGGCCTTGAGTGTTAACACTCAAAATAATATGTTGAGGGCCTAGCGGGAACAATAACAAACATAAAAATGACTATACAAATAAATATTTTCCTTTGCGGTCCCTATTTCACTGGCACAGTTATTTTCCTGTCGACATTACGTTATAAACGCTGGCAGTCGCATCACACAAGGTTCCTTTCACAGAACTCGACAATTTCCAGGGCTCGTACATATCCATCATATTGTGGGACGTGCAAAAAGAATTGCAATACTTTCGTGGCTTGACAAAACATACCAAATCCAGTTGATTCCGTCTATATTTTCGTGGCTTGACAAAACATATTCTGTCTCTATTCCGAGATTCCGTCTCTATTCCGAAATAGAGCCAGAAATTAGCAACAAGGCTGCAGTAGAATACTGATGCAAGTGTCTCGGACGTAGCCAAACACAGATTGCGATGTTTTCACATTCCTGAATGCTGCCATCAGGCTTACACTATGAACTGTAGAAACATCCACTAGCTGCAATAACATTAGAATAACGCTGTCATGTGGGAGTGTTACGTTACTCCTGCATAATACTGTCGACAATTAGCACAGCAACAGCACACCAATCTTTTTTCTCTAGAGTACGCGTACTATTGCGTCAGGATGCTGCAATCATTGTAATAATTCGTGTACATTAGTAGTCGGTGTGACTGTGACGTTACAATCGGCGGCGAGGCCAGGTGTTCCCGATGATGTTTACTGTGACAACTGATATTTTTCATCGCAGCGTAGCTGTGACCGCGCAAGATTGTCACTTACCTCCGTTACTGGTTCCTACCCTTGTTCCTGATCGAATGTGGTAGGCACGGCGTTAATCTTCAGCCGCTTCTGTTTCTGCCGTAGCCCGAGCCGAACCTGCAATACATCAAAATAGGCGTCGTCGGCGAAATGACAGGAACAGACGCGTGAAACATTCAATCCTTGGGCCACACCACAGTAAAGACTGGCGATCGCTGCCTCCCACTTTCGTTTCGTTTCGCCATTGCGAGGTCGGTGAAATGTAAGCTCGGAATTCGGGTTATAAGTTTTTCTGCACCCGAGCACGTAGCACCGGTTTCCTGGCTGTGATATCGCACGTCAACGGCGTGAAATCCTAGGCCACACGCTGTGGACCAAAGTACTTCAAAGGAAACGCGACAAGACAACAAGAAAAAGGGTCAGACGCACGCTCGGACACACACAGAATCTGCGGCGGGAAGGAGCGCCTCCTGATGGTTGGTTTATCGGGGTGACGTCATCCAGTGTCGGCGCCTTGCGGGGATCGCCGTGCGCGCCGGAAGGGCGAACATTTAAAAATCGTTTCTGAGTCAACCAAAAAAAGCGCTGTACAGGCATGCTGCTAAGCAAGCGACCGTTACACAGTAAACGCATTATTCATCACGGGAGCAGGAACGCACAAAATACAAATATAAGAATTCCAAAATAACTTTCGTTAACGCTAACGAACTTTGCCAAAAATTGAAGCATGATTTTTTTGTACTAATAAAATTACTTTAACTTCGCCCTAGAATCTTCATATTAACATGTCATGGTACTGAAACCGAAACTTCCCCCAAACATTTGAACTGGTCCAGTTCGAACTGACTCCACCTCACTTCCAATTGATCACCAGTCCAGCTTGAACTGGTACCATCTAATGAAATACCTAATGCATGTATACATTTACAGCAATCAGCCATTTAATAAAATTCACTGTTCCCAGCAAGCGTAGCACAATGTCAGATATTGGAATGCAATGTGAAAGTATGGCAGACTATACTGTAAAATCTACAGCCATTTGACCGTAATCAGGATTACGGACACACTACCGTCTTATGTACGGTGATAACCGTCATAATTACGGCATATTTCCTTGGTGACGTATTAATTACACTACTTGGACCGTATTTCCAATTACGGTAGCAAACCTGTTCTTTTTACGGCAACGAATAGATTTTGACCGTAAAATTTACGGCATTTTTTTACAGTGCAAGTGGCAAAGATTGGCTGTACTGTGTAAAGCTTTGCTGTACTGCGTGTGTTGGATACCTGTGTCAAGGTAATGTTTATAGTGCCTCAGTAGGACGAAAACTGTATATTCTTCTACTAGATTCGGTCGCAAGGATAATTTTATGATAGTTCAAAAGACAGATTACTTCCATTTCAATTTATTAAATTTGTAATGTTTGTTGTTTGATAGTTTGTTTCGATATTATTTTCCTGTATGTGTCTGTTGTTTACACGTTGGCAGATGCGTCATTTAGAGTGCTTCCCTGCTATTCAGTGTTAAGTCCGTGCATGTTTATCGTTTTGATAGATTGTTTTAGATAATTTTGCCTTTGTGTACCTCTTCTTTACGTGTTCGATGGTGCATTGTTTTGGCTCTCTATTAGCTCTTGCTTGTGTTTTCTTTATTTCCTTGCATGTATCTATTGTTTATGCGTGGGTGATGCGCCGTTCAAAGCGTTTCTCTGCTGTTCAGCGTTAGCTCTGTGCTAGTCGCTGTATTAAATTCGTCATGTTTCCCGTTTTGATAGATCGTTTTTTTTTTCAATTGTTTTCCTGTACGTACCTCTTGTTTTAATGATGCATGGGTTCGGCTCTCAATTAGCTGTTGATCATGTTTCTGGTTATTTCATTGCATGTGCGCTATTCACGTCATAAGAAAATGATTTACTGTGTCGTGTTGGAATATTCAATTAGCTTCCATATTCTTTATTATGTGTATTGCGCTTCTTCTGGTTTCTTTTTTTTTTTTTTTAGTTTTTCTCCCCAACTTAGCCTCCCGTATTCTTTATTATCTGTATTGTGTTTCTTCCGTTCCATGTTTTTGGTGGGGTTTTTTCTTCTTTATGCAGAGTTACAACATAATTCCTGGCACTATTGGCTTTAATATATTTAATCTTGTACTTTTGTGTATGGGTATTATTTGTAAAGCTGTACTTGAATGTAAACAGCTCACGCACCACCTGAAAAAAATTGCGAACGAAGTCGGCCTAGGGTGAAAATCGCGACTGAAGTCGCCCCACGTGTGATGGCACCAACGCTTGGTGGGGTTGCCGGTTTGCATGTTCCTATTTGTATGTAAACCGACCACCGCGTAATTGTTGTAGCGGAAAAAAAAATGTGAATGAATTCGGCCCAGGTGTTGTCAGTGTGCATGCCCATACTTGCGTGTAAACCGTCTACTGCACCGCCTGAAAAAATTATGAAAGAAGTCAGGCCAAGCAGAAAAATTGCCAAAGAAGTCGACCCAGGTGTGACGGTATCATCGCCCGGCTCGGATGGCCGTGTGCATGTCCCTACTTGTATGTAAACCTCTCACGCAGCGCCTGAAAAAATTGCGAATGAAGTCGGCCGATGTGGAAAAATTGTCAAAGAAGTCGGCCCAGGTGAAAAAAATACCGAACGATAAGGGCACGCGTAGCCCTCCGGCTCGCCGGTATGCACTCGGACAGCTCCTCACCGCGTGTACTTGCATGTAAACCACTCACACACCACCTGAAAAAAATGCGAATGAAGTTGGCCCAGGCAGAAAAATCGCCAGAGAAGTTGGCCCAGGGTGAAAAATACACGACGATAACGGCATGCCCAACCCTTCAGACCGCTGGTAAGCTCTCGGACAGTCCCTCACCCCCGCAGCACCCACCGCGCGCTGGAAAAAAATTCGTGAGAGAAGTCGGCCCAGGTTGAAAAATGCCCGATGGTAAACGAAAGCTCTTCGCCAACTCCACCGATCACTTCATAACAATCTGATTAATTGTGCCATATTGGAATATTAGCTGTTGTGCTTGAAATTACTTACATCTATCAGAACTTAAAAGTAAAACTTCTCTATGGTGCTCACATATAATAATGTGAGACTTTTTATAATAAAACTTTTAATTTCGATTGTAATCGTATTGATTAAAATATTTTCTTTCATTAACTGTGGTATCCCTATTTTAGTTCTGATTAATTGAAAACTTGTGTGATTACCACTAATAAAAATATTGTGTATGATGTGTGATACCCCTTCAGTGCTATTGCATCATTCCTGTAATAATTAGAACCTTTTGTTACGTGTATCGTATTGCGTTTCTTCTGCATCAGATATTTGGCTAGGTTTTTCTCCTTCACACATACCCGTATTCACCAGTCGACTTAAACCATTGGTTTAGTGATGTCGGGTTTAAATCGATCACGTGATCTCTCCGGCTATGAAGCGCCATCAAAGGGTTGGCCAGAACGCATGCGCATTATTCACATTGTCACGCGACGGTTGAGGGGAGGGAGAAAGTCGCAGACGACAGGACTGCGAAGGAGGGAAGGCTGCTGTTTTATTATTATTATTATGAGGTTGTTACGGAAGAACAGTTGAGATGGCGCTGCTGCAGGTGGTTGCGGATCAGGGTATCTGTAATCGGCGGTTAGATCTACCTCTGTATCTGTTAACGACAAGCTCCGCGAGATTGGTTGTTATGGTCGCTAAAAAGGTGAACAGAATGAGCGTTTGCCATGTTATTTGAAAAACTGAAGTAGGTATCCTCGCGGAGGTGATAGTTGTGCTATTTTCAGTGTTTGGTCGTCGATTGTGGTTGCGTGTAATAATTTCATCCGCATGGACCATCGCTTATTTATCGTCTGTGGTGCGGTATGTGTGGTATTACTTTTATTAAAATTTACATGTTTCTATACCTTTCTTCCACAATTTCAGTTATTTTTTGAGCCACTTTGGTAGTTGTCACTTTGTAGAGGCGGACATATTCATCCAGTTGTGTCAACACAAATCTATGCAACTGGACAGTTTAATGTAGTGAGCATGGTGTACTGCATCATGAGGGACAAAGTTTGGGAGCAGATGTATGGGACATATAACACTGAATATGTAGTAAAATAATACAGATGCCTCTGCATGACTAACCACCTAACTTCAGTAACGAGTGATGAACATGCAGTCTTCAAGCAACTTCAGGAAATTAATACATGATGTATGGGGAAATGGTTCAGAAGATTTACCAGCACCCAAGCAACAGTTTCACAAGTTCCGACCAAATGCATTATGTTGGCGCACAAGATAAGCATGTAATTATTTCGTTCCACTTTACTGAACTTTATGCACCCCTAAGAAAATACAAATGTGGGAGGAGATGGGGGGGGGTTCTGAAAAAAAAAAAAGAAGTAGTGTGAATTCCTCGTTAAAAAGAAATGAAAAATGCCACACACATAACCACAAGATTTATGAACCTATGGTGAAGCAAGCTCTTACACAGACGTGTTTTTCATGTGTTACATGAAGGTCAGTTGTGTTGGGGATGGCATGGTATGCGATAAGCTTAAGCTAATGCCAGCCACGTGTTTGTATAGCAGTAAATTTTCTTCACATGTGGCTTTGAAGAACTGCTTACTTGAAACAAAATAAATAACCAGGTGTGACACATATACAATCTAATGTCACAGGCATTTGGTGCCAGTCATTCAGTGAAAGTAGTTTGCATGAGATGCCACATATTCTCCTGGTGATTATGAGAGGGAAGGAAGCTTTCCAGCGATAAATGTATGTCATGGTGTCGTGTATTGCAACAGCATTCAGGCACTGTTTCGAGTGACAGATCCATATACGTTAAAATCATTTGTTACGACGCTGATGACACAGTCTTAGTTATATCCGAATTTTGTTACCGAAGTATTCCCATATTGTGTATACCCTCCACTCACTGCTTTAGGGGTGGAGTGCGAGTCAAGGCAGAGGAGAGCCGGTGTGATATGGGAGTACCCATTCTGCGTAGATATTGTACCGGACATGTCATATGAGAAAAACTGTGAACACTTAGCATGCACCTGAGCTGGTGTAAGGGGAACAAGTTGTAGCATAGTTGAATCTACAGTGAGGTACTACACATGTGCATATTTTGAGCGGATATTGGTTTGGTTCACTATTTTTGAACTCAGCTGTTCAGAACACGTTGAAGACAGGCACAACACCAAATTAGAGGCATTGTGGCATTCGCGATAAACAGAAGCATGATTGCAATGTGCATACGGGAGTATATGATAAATCATGTAGCATGATTCCCTAGCAATGTGTTTTCCCATTCTTAAGATTTACCTGTAAAGGATATGAGACTACACAACAAGAGTGCACTGATCACACCAGTGTAAAGCTGCGGTGTCGTCAAGCAATTTTTAACAGTCCTGCTGACAGAAATGATGAAGAACAGCATGCATACATTTTAGCTTGGAAGGAAAGCCTTGAGCTTCAGGAGACACAAAAGGGACTCTGTTTTTCCGTTTAGTGCTATATTCACACTCAGCACCTGAGTACATGGATAAACTCTGTGGCCATATGACAGCTATCAACAACATAAAAGAAGGGGAGCTAATGTAACATGGGTGCATGTTTACCCTGCTTTACTACTGCCATCAATATCCACACTGAACACATGCACACAGAAATTAACTATGCAGCCATACGGCAGCTATCTATAACGTAAAAGAACGATAGCTACTGGTAACATGGGACCGTGCTCTTTCACGTTCTCGTGTGCTCAGTGTATATACAAACATCTGCACTGGCAGGACAAATCTGTACCCATGGTAACAGAAGCTAACTTTCTTCTAAGTAGTTGACAACAGTCACGCGGCCATGTACAATATTTCCATGCAGTCATGCTACAGTTATGACAACCAGCTCTCGTGGCATAGGGATGGCATGATCGCTTTCCAGGGCCGCAGATCGCAGGGCATGATCGCTTTCCACACCGAGACTGGGAGGTGACACGGGTTCGAATCCTGTTACCGGCTGTGCTGTCTGTGGTTTTCCCTGGGTTTTCTGAGGACTTTCCAGACGAATGTCGGCACAGTTCCCTCTGAACTCGACCCAGGATGCATACTAACCCCCTTGTCCCCCACTCCTTCCTGCTGTCCTCTCTCCAGCTGTCCACGTCTGTACGCCGCTCATAGCCACAGTTGCTTCGCGGCGCTAACACGGGGTTAAAAAAAGTTATGACAGAACCACATTTCAATTTTTATGTTGCGTGTACCAGCTGGCTACCATTATAATTGTCAATATCATCTGTTGATAAGTATGTAACCTGTTTTGGTAAATCTATCTGGAAGGTGTTATATGCAGTAATTGTAGCTGATCTAATTTTCAACTTCAAGTGAAATGCAATAATGAGCAAGGGAGCTCAAAGTTTCTGTACACATTGCCCTTGATTCCTATGCAATTCCGCTCTTTTGCAGTACACATCAGACATATTAGTGGAGTCAGCATGTGGAATGTAGAAAGGATTTTTTTTCCTTGTGCACCGTTGCTTGCTTATGTTTTCATGTGACCTCACCAACTAATTGACCAGGGTATCGAGAGTGCATGCCTCAAGGAAAAAGTCATCCTTGTGGAACTACGTAATAGCTTTTAATGTCTGAATATAAACAAAAATCTCACGAATACCTAAGAAAGTAATGATGCTTCCAAAAGATCTCCTGCCTCCTTTAGCACACTGCTGTGTAGTGTCTTTTGCGGAAACAGCCCTACAAAAGCAGATCTACTGTTACCATACGATAAATCAAAATAGAAGTAAGCAGCTGTCTTTTTTAATGTTTTCCATTGTAGCAGTAGTAACACAATACCTGAAGAACTGTTTTTCATTGGTCTCCTCTGCTGTGGCATGCTGAAATAAGTAAAACACACATTTCAGTTTCATCTATGTGAATTACAAATCGATTACATGTGAATCCTGGGAAAATGGGGACCTCGTTCGGTGTTGCTCCGGTATTGTCATAACCTGGGAAAGCAAAATGTGCTCAAATTCGGTGTTCAGTGTAGTGCAACAACATGCATATTTCCATGCCTCGATAGTATCCACACTACAGCGGCAAGACGCTAATGCACTTTATGATGAAACCTTTTGCACGGTTAAATGTCTCTGGAGATAAGACACGCTGCAAAGAGATGATAGATACTGGGATAGTTAATAAACATGCGAGTGGATAACGCCCCTCGATTTCTCCATCGGGGCTCGCAATAACCATCTAGCACGTTATTGCTCTTACTGTGCAATGACGGGGTGCTTACAGTGTGTATCACAGGAGATGACATCATAATACGCGCCAGCACTATGCGTTGTTTTTGATGATGCACATTGACGTTCTGCCATCCGCACGCTCTGTTGGTCCATTGGATTGGTATCTGGATTTTGTCCAGTGGCACATGTCAATGTCACTCTCTTTGACCACACTTTGACGGTGCTTTTTACGTTTGTCATGCAAAAGTTCGCAATAGCGCCTTCTAAAAACAACAGTCGCATTTCGTACCCCCGGTCAAGCGTTACGCCGTTTTCGTTTACTAACCGTGCATTTAAAACGATTCTGCTTAATTTTTACCAGTTGATTTCGAATTAGTGAAACATCACCTACCACAACCACTCTACAATAGTTTTTTTTCAGCACACGTTCATAGTTGCAACATACTTAGGCTGACGTTAAACTAGCCTCCAAATACATGGATCCTAAACCACCCGTTTAAGTAGCTTGGGTGGATGATCGAAATGGAATATTTGAAGCGAATATTCGTCCCATTGCGATAAAATCCACCTCCTGGGCGCTTCTAGTAACTATATCAATCAAAACTTACCCAAGATTTGATGAAAAATTCTTCGTGAACCGGGGAATAGGCCTACCGGCCTCCATCGTTTCTGGCAGACTCTAGCGAAATGCGCATGCGCCGTGCAGGAAGCTCGCCATGTGCGGTGACATTGGCTTCACAGCAGCAGGATGTAGAGCATGGGATGGTGATCCAGGGTTGGCGAACGAAAGTCTCACGTGATCGATTTAAACCCGACGTCACTAAACCAATGGTTTAAGTAAGTTGGTGAATATGGGTAACATAATCATAACATAATTCCCGACAGTAATGACCTTAATAAATATATTTTCACATGAACTTTTGTGTATGGCTATCCTTTGCATGTCTACGCTCGCATGTAAACCGCCCACTGCACAAAATTTACGATGGAAGTGGCACAGATGGAAAAAAGGTGAAAGAAGTCGTCCCAGGCTGGAAAATGTAAGAGGGTAAGCGGGCACGCAGCCCTCCCCGCACCGGCAAGCGCGCGGACAATCCTCCGCCCACGCGCCGCGCGGGAAAAAATACGCGAGTGAAGTCGGCCGAGACGCGCCTGGCCGTTGCTAAGGGCCTGAGGAGTCGTTGCTATGGGCTAACTGGACGAGACTGAATACTACTTCCGTGCATGCCAGTGTGACTGGGTACCTATTGGGAAGACTCTAGAATAGAAGTCGGTTGGATTTTGCGACTATCATTGTGTCCAGGCAGCTGATTGTTCTGGTACAATAATTTGCCAGAATTTCTAGCGCTGCCTTACTGTCCGTGATCACAGTCCACGCGCCGGGCGCTGATCCCGCAATGTTCTTTAACGCGGTCAGTTTGGCGGAGAGCTTGGACTCGTTTCGTAGGGTGTTTCTGTGCCACTTCAAGGTTTTCATGTGCGATATAAAAGGCTGATATTGATCCGCCTTGAGGCACTGATCCGTCGGTGTACACAGGGAGCCGTCGAGAGTAAGCTGGGGTGTTCAAGAGTAAGCTGATGAGCAACACCGGGAAGAACAGTGTTTTTCTTCAGAAGACCAGGATTGTGGGCACATACGGGGGCCTACGAAGAGTCCACATTGTTTGGGCATAGGAATGCACTGATGGTGGGGAGGCACATTTTCAGGCTGTCAACAGCGGATGGGTCAAAGTTGCCATATTCCCATGCATTTCAGCCTATACCCCGCGTCAAACGTCGGGAGCTGCCGTCATGTGGAACTCTATTGCCAGCATGGAGAAATCGGCCCCGGGAAGCAAGAGCAATCTGGGTAGACTGTGCGCAAAACGGGCTATTTCCCGAAAATAGCCAATGTTATCCAAGCCAAGCACGTTTGAAGTGATGGCTGTGATGGCTGTAGTGAAAGCAAATGTGTTGTGTGCTTCCCTGTCTAGTCTCGTGGCTTCACGCAATTATGAATGGCTGTAGTGCTCTGACGTCCCATCGGTTTCACTTTGCCAGCTCGAAACAATAATCCTTTTCGCAGTAGCAACGTAGTGAGGTCACGAAGACACGGTGATGTGCTACTGTCCTCACAAGTCGTTCTGTTCTACACAATCAGAGGCAGACCGTGCATTTAACTTTACCCCGAAAATTGCTGCAGGAACTAGACAGTGCTGTTCGTGGCAGTGCTGATTACGTGCACGCCCATGCGTTACGTGCCCCGTATCGTGCTGTGGGCCCCTTCTCCACCTACATTCTGGGCAACCAGTTCGCCTTGGATGAAATGCAATCCTAAAAATACGGTATGTTTCTTGTGTTCTAGAAAAAAAAAATGCGGCAACTAACGTATGGCCGCATAAAGCTCTCTCTGCACTCGGTTGCAACAGTTGCAAAGAATGCCGAGTAAGTTATACTGGTCTGTTTTGAGGCTCTCTTCCTCCTGAACGTGAGACATGAGTGAGTTTTAGCCTGCGATGACATGATGACAATAATGACTGGCACACTGAGGAAGTCCCCCCCTCCACCCCGGAATGGTACCAATTTATTCCCTGATTATCTTGTACGCTCTGGAACTTGTAGAATGTTGCTACATGTAAGAAACTGGTCAGAAGGCGGGCTCTTCAGTGGGTGCGGAGCAATCGGAACCAGAGTAAGCAATCATCCCAACCTAGTGACGTGCTCACCTTCTGACCTGCAGTTGCCAAGACAAAGCGGTACACTCCTTGAGTCCATTGTCTGAACAGTCTAGGTTTCTTAATAGGTAAACTTTTTCATTACAGCAGTTACAATACAAGGAGTATTTGGCATGTATCATAACATCGCATTGTGCTGTTTGTGCACGAGAAATTACACACTGGCCGCACAATTGCCACAAAATTTGGTTCACAAATACACAAACGTGGTATTCAATAATTAGCTCAAATTATGTGACGGTAGATGAAAGAATATGTACAGTGCTGTGCCATATACGCTCCTGATTTCCAAACAACATTTCAGCATTATAATTCTGTCACTGACTAGTATGGTACCCCCATTGGTATGTGTTACACATCACCTGCATCAGAAGTTTATCAGAACGGGTACAGTGAGCGGTACCTGACGAGGCATGAGCTTCGACAGAATAGACATACACCGAACCACACAAAAAAGCTGACGGCCGACCACTGCAGTGTCGCTCATGACCAGTTGTTTTGCAACATAACGCCACCGACGGAAAACTAGCCAGCTCAGAACTGCCACAAATGTTGTTTTATGCTGTTCTGGGTATGTGTTTTCTGTTTACGATCATGATCGATAAAGCCATGGATTTCATTAGCTAGTTTCCCTCTGTTTACGCTATCTTTCAGTGAGCAGATGCACCACTATGGTTAATGCTTACCCAACACTTGTTAGGTGACTAGATAGGCAACTTCAAATCGAACATATACGTGATACACAATTGCTGCATATATGCAGTTCGCCAAGGCCGGAATGCAGTGCAGTTGGTACTACTTGTGACACTGTAGTCTGTGGTTTCTGGTTCATGGTCTGAAAATGATGTGCGAGCTCTGGAATGGTTGGCAAAGCAAAAGTACTAACAAATGGATTCATCGGACTTCATTACACATGTTTACTACTGCTTTTCGGGAGCAGCACGTACTGGGACTTGGGGACCAGCATTAGTCCATGAATTGGAGATCGCTAAAGAGCAGATAAATATGTACTAAGTATTCTGCATACAAGCATAATTTCTTTAGGATCTCCCGCATGAAAACACTACCAAAGTCGTGTAAAGCAAGTTCCAAGGACATTGAAAGGATACAACACACAAAATAACAATTCCTTGCTTCTCAGACACTTAGGAATTAAGAGGCAATCCTATGTAACAAGTACAATAGCTGAATTACGTGAATAGTTATTATGTCAGGAATAGAAATGGCTCCGGGCACTGAGAACCTGCACACTCAGCTAAAAGGAATAAGTCATTGAAAAGCATTCTCCAGCCATTTTGGGTGTCAAAACTGCACTGCCTTCTTTTGTCATCATTATGATGCACTGGTCTGTACTCCTTGCAGAACGGGGACAAGAGCATTTCACATGAAAGATCTATCATAAATTCCAGTGTTTTGGGACCTCTTGCTTGACTCCTTTAGGACCCCTGAGTGAACTGTAAATACGCCAGAATATGCAGTAATGTTCAGCATAGAGGATGTCCCGCGTAACGTGTCAATTAGGTGCTACATCAAAGGTACCACCTGTTTGTAACTCAACTAGTGGAAAAGTAACGGTAGCTTTTTTTCTTTTATTGCTCTCTTTCAATAAAATTTATTAACACGTTACACGAGACACCCTGTATGCATATGCAATATAAAATCATCGTAATCTGCCTCTAACAAAGGCCAAAATACCTTTCTCATTGCCCAGATGCAGGACCATATCGAGGAAAAAATACTTCTATGAAAATCTGCGTTCTAGAAATCAGAGACAAGTGCATCACGAGCAGTATGTGTCCAACTAGAATGGTGGAAGCACTGACTGACAGATAAAGAAAAGAAAAGCTGTTGTCCTATTGTTTTGTACGTTGCTGCCACTGTGCGCTGGCGCTGTTCTTCACTAACACATGCATGTTGTGTTGCAGTCATCACTGGTTCCGAAACAATATTTGTTTTGTTAGAACATGCCGTACGTAGGATCCTTGCATTTTTTCTGAAATTGTTCGAGACTGTTGCCAAAGCCTGAGAATCACATACTCCTCCAGAAGGACCATCTTCAAACTAATAACCTGGTCTGGGCTCCCGTCAAAGTGCTTTTCTGATGCACTTATTTGATGGTGTCTTTCTGCGAACATTTGAAATGCTGACATAACAAGTGCCTGCATATCATCCTGAAGAGGAGGTGGTGTTCCTCTACATGAGTCTTGACCGGCGATGATGGAATATCCCGGCGGGCAGATGTGCGTGGCCTCACGCTAGGACGGTGCCGGTAGAACTGGCTGCCAGGCGCAGTGGCACACGGCAGCAGAAGCACGTCTTCATCGTCATCCATGGGCCGCTACCAAATTTCCACCTTTTCCTTTGCATTATGGTACGTTCCCCACAGCGAAGAACATTTTGAACAAACAAGGGCGGGAAGACCTGCTTTCATTTTCTCTCAGAAAGAGAACAACACTGCTTCCACTAGAGCCTACCATGATGTCAATGCAACCGGAGCAAGTGATCCTACCTGTCACAGAGGCCGCAAAGTGTCCACCGATCTCATCACACTAGGATCACTTCAGGATCTCATCACTGAGGTCAGTGAGCCCCTCAACATTTGAATAATCATGGTGAGGAAAGTACGCAGCTGAGTCGAGTGCAGTTCCGCAGCTAGTCTGTGGGACATCGTCATCGGGGTCTTCAGTTCGCTGCTGTTCATTGTGCCTCTGCGTACCTTGATATCTCAGCATGAGAATACCTTCTAAGCTGGGAGCGACGTTCCCTGCTTTTGGCGCTTGAGCACTTGCGTGCACTAGAAGTGCTCTGTAGGCATAGCGGAACTGAAGTGCAGGTAGTTGTTGTTCCACCCCCCCCCTCTGACCAAAACAACCAACGGACGTCTCTAGGTGGTCTTGGCTTAGTCTGTAGGTGTAGATGTGTCTGCAGAGTAGAAACGCATCTTTGTAGTTAGTTTTCCCCAGAAGCTTACGCACACCGTTAGTTCCAGCATACAGACATCAGTTATTAAACCTTTTGCACATAAATATCGCAGATCACGAGAGCCTGAATGCCATGCACTTTCAGGCTGTTTATTTTAGCGCTACTAAACTAAAAACAAGAAACCATCACCCCCCCCCCCCCAAGTGTGTTATACCCCTGTCACACGGGCATTTTCGATCCTGCTCGACCGAACCTGCATGAACCCAATGCAGATCGGATGGTGCTACACGGCCGCTTCCAAGCAGGATCGAACTTTGATCCTGCTTGACTCAAGACAGTTCCCATAACAGGATTGAGAATTTCAAGACGGTTCGACGGCCGCCATTTGCATCCTCGACCCCGGTGAACTGTCCTAACTTAAGACGGACATGCGCGCGAAGCTACAAATGATGCTTACATCGGTATACGATAAATTACCACTAATATCGCTGTTATATAGGAAACGCGAAATTAATGAGTTCCGTTTATTCATTTGCACAGGTCAACCATTCAATGCGCATTGAAAGTGGCCGTGTAGCAGCGTCAAAACTCGAACGTGCTCGGGAAGTTCGATGCAGATCGGATTCGAGAAGGATCGAAATGCCCGTGTGACAGGGGTATTACAGCTTCGAAACTCTGGGTTACCGTATTTTCACGCGTATTAGCCGCACCGCAGATAAGCCCAGGACTCGTTTTTAGATACATTTTGAAAATGTTTTTGCAGATAAGCCGCGGGTAATGCGACGCGACTGTCTTGTGCGCTAAACCAGTGATGCACATACAAAATCAATAGAGACGCTCAACGCTCGTCGACGCCGTACGCCCTGCCGGCTGTCCTGTTCCCGTACTGGTCCGCGAAGTCGACGACTTTTAGTTTGAAGCCGCTGTCGTAGCTGTGCCTTCGCGTTGGAGCCATGCGTCACCTCTAACTGCCGTGCCCGTGTCCACGAATGCTGTTGCTCTGGTCAAATGAGAGCTGACGCTTAGCTGACCACGTTTTATCCCGATGTCAGAAATATTGAACCCTTCCTGTGGGTCTGCCGACAGAGGAGACCGTAGGGAAGGCCACAAACCCTGTCCACATTCCGGTCTCGGAATGATGTATAACAAAGGAGGTCAGTTCTAGTGTTCTACTAAGATCGGATTGTGTCCTTGTTGCGTGTTTTTCGTGGATTGACGGGTTAGTGGTGTTCCAGGAGACATGAATCACTGTCACCTCTTTTGTTAAAGCTGCGTGGGGGAATGTATTCGGAAGGTCAGTCCACTCGAATGTGGACCCGCCTCTGTTCGGTATTGTTCGTGCACTGGCAGGGCGGTCCTGTTCAGAAAAACATGAGGCACTGTCGGCCCTTTCGTTTAATCCGGGGTATGGGGAATGTACCAGGGAAAAATAATCACCAGATAAGCCGCACACGAAAAAAAAAATCGCGCATAAGCCGCATAATACGCGTGAAAATACGGTAATATAAACTTACCTGCACAACCTTTGTGAGAAAAGGCAGCTGGCTAGTTCAGCAACACTTTTCAGGGAGAAGGCGAGGCTGATTGTTGACATCCTACGGCCGTCCTCAAGCGCCAGTCTCCCGTTTGGCAGCCTCATTAATTTTTTTTTCTTTAATTTCTACTACCCTTACTCATTGACATCTGTAAGGAACCTCGCTTGTCGCCAGAGGTTCCTGAGCAGCTTCAGTGCATGCGCGGCATTGAAGATGAGGGAGATTGGCGCCGCTGGTCTCACTGGGTGAGGAAAGGATGTTTGAAAGCCCTCAGAGTGTCTTTGATGGACCGTACAGCCAAGAATCTTCCCCATTGTTACATTGGAGGGCAAGCCATCGCACACAAGTGCGACTACATGCATGTTGCATTCTTCCAGGACTTTAACAGCATCTGTGACGATCCCTCGAAGAACTTCTCCGGAGCAACCATTGTTCAGAAAATATCATATGGGCAGTTTCCAGCGGGCTACGACGCCAACAGCCATGAATACCAAGGAATCCGTCGCAAAGGGGACGTCATCGGAGTCTTCGGGTGTTTGGGACTGGTCAAAGTTTACATACCCAATCAGTCGGCCTGAGTTTTGACCGTCCTAATATACATGCCGTCCAGCATTATTGAACACGGCCGTTCCTGCTCTGCGGCACCACTATACTTTTCCTTGAGGTGTTGCAAAGACTCCATGGTGAATCCTGGCCACACATCAACAACCTGCAGTCATTTCTTATGGTAGCTGGTGTCTGCATTGGAAACCTTGTTGACAGGTACTTGTATGCACGTGGAGAATAGTAGTGAAGCGTTGCGGCAAATTTGCTGAAGTTCTCACTGTAACGCCGTCCAGATCGCACCATCTTATAGTTTTTGTTACACTCCTGTAGAACTTCGTCTGGCAGCCCACCAAATGACTGTAGCTGTATTCCGGCCTCTTGAGGTATTAGTTTCTTTTTCTTCATGTCATCGATGAGCTTGTTCAGAGATTGAATTTTCTTCTCTCTCCGTCGAATAACTTGCTTGGTGGCATAAAGTCTTCGACTTACTTTCCCCAGGTGCTGGTAGACCGTCTTTAATTTTGAACCCGGTGTTGTTTTCGAGCGGTATGAATGATCTTGTAAAATGTTCCTGCGCACACTGCCTGGTGTTTTATTTTGACTTTACTTCACCGGTGTTGTTGCGGTCATGTAGCCCTTTACCAATCAACAGCATGTCATTTTGGGCCATGAGACACGCATGTTTGTGTAGTTAAACTGTACTCTGTAGAAACACTTACAGGAGATCTCCTCTTGGTCGAGGGCGTACCAGGTGTTTGATCACCTGGCATAGTTCCCGACACCGATGGGGTTGCCATGTCCGCGAGCTGTATTCACCATGCAAGATATATTTCACATTTTTACTTCTTTATCCTTCAAATTGACACCATCTCATGTTTGTGTATGAGAGGACAAGAACGATAAGAGGAAAAGAGAACTGCAGATTGACAAACATGCTTTTTTTTAAATATGAATGTGGTGATCGACTTGAAAACACCAACACTATGTCCCATAACCTCTGGTGTGGAGCTCGTCATAGGCTGTGCAGACGTTCTGGGAGCACTGTGGTGCCCTTCCACTTCTACGTCCTATGGTAATGAAAAGTAAAAACATGTAATTAGTTCCTGGGCTGCAACGCATTCATGCTCTAGTCATGAGGCAACTGGTGGTTATGGTACTTCTTTCCTGATGTGTGTAGGTAGAAAACTTGCCTGTATGTGGCGTTTTGGGTCTACTTGAGGGGAGTCAAAGCCAGTTATTTTCCGTGTGAAATGACGACAGCATGACAACATGTTGGTCCCCCCTGCTCTCGCTATTCTTGGTTCTACATTTTGCAAACATCGTCAGACTCTCTTAAAACTTTGACTGTGTGTTTTTGTTACTTCTGCATCTTGGATAGGAATTGTAGGGCATGTATCAGGCTTGAGTCTTTGTCTTTGAGCGTGCCCAGTATAAAAGCAGCCTGGTTCAAAGTGCAAGGAGTACACAAGGTGGAGTGCACGATAGGAATGCGGCTGCCGTTGAACACTTTCCAGCCACTGTACCCACCTTGTGTACCCCCCTGTGTTCTGTTGAGGCACCCTGTTGAAATACATAAATCAAATATTACATTTTTGTTGGAAAAAGTAACTTAATGAAGGAAGTTAGGTAAAAAGTGGTATCCCCATAGTGGGTGTCACAATTTTATGGTGTGTACCTGATGAAATCTCCGATAATGGCACGCACTCCTTCAACACGCTGTATACCACAACGATTAAGATAACGTTTCAGCAGTTCATCCTAGCATGCCTAGCTTTTCAGATTTTCAGCCTACCATGTTTTGCGCAATTTCAGCGCCCCGCTATTCTCAGTGATGCACGCTGGTACCTCACCAGATGTTAGATATTGCAACGACTCCTGCATAGTTGCGGTGCAGCACGTGCAGCGCTTGGTGCGCGCTACGGCTCTACGACATAGGAAGCTCCTATCCTGGATGCCTCGTCCGAGCTATGGTGTCCCAGCATTCCGTACAGGACTACGGCAAAGTAGCTATACATGCAAACAATACTATCTACTTACATCAGGGTAGGTACATCCGGAAGTTCATGGGATAAGCAGGGAACGCCATACCCGCATAAGTGTGGGGCTACTGTATCTGCACCCACCCTGTATATGCATGGGGCTTGAAGAGGCCTCAGATGGTCTTGTTGTCGTAAGGAATTCTTCAGCAATCATTTTTTCTGAGATCCCAGTTGTCAGAGCAATGGCACGGAGAAGAATGTTTTGCTAGGGAAGTGATTTCAAGCTCTTTATTATGCGCCGCGTCTCGGTGCTACTTCTTGATGGATCTAATGAGGCACAAGTCTCGGTCCATTTTTTGATGGCTAATTGTTTGAGATGTTTCTTGTTTTTTTTTTCTTTGAGTGCAGTGCCCTCCTTCTGATGTCTTAGGTACCCTGAGCGTCTGAATCGTCGTTCAGCCCTTCTGCGCTGAGCCCTCAGTTGCTGGAAATTAGCATCAATATTTGTATATGCACTAGGTAGTCTAACTGTCTTGCTTGCTTCCTGGAGGTTTTCCTGTATTTTCGGTGCAAGGTCTCTCGGAGATATACAGCCAGAGAGGGGATGCCATGTTTTCATGCTGGAAATAATGCCAGTTAGACAGTAGACTGTAAGGGACGTTCTGTGTTTTTGTTGCATACAGCTTTCTTCAATAATATAGATTGGAATGTGGCCACATCCTCTTGTATCAAGATCCACAGCTCATGCAAGGTCCTGTGCAATCATTTCTGCACAGTGTGACATCAATGCAGCTGCTGTAGGTTTGACCGCGTAAAAACGTTGTTGAGCCATCGTTTAGAACTGTAAGATAAAGGCCCATAATCAGGTTATCTAGCTGTCGTCCTCTTGCGTCCGTTTTCCTGCTTTCCCGTAGAAGGGAATGTGCATTTACATCAGCACATATTATTGCGGGTTGATGTAGCCATGAGATACAGGTCCGTAATTGCTTAGTATCCCTAGTGAAAATGTATCTGAGAGGCCACTCAGGATTTTTTAAGAGGTCTGAGAGGACCTTTTAAGAAATTCTGAGAGGTCTGAGAGGACCTCTCAAGCAGTCCTAAGAGGTCTGAGAGGACCTTCTACGAAATTCTGAGGGGTCTGAGAGGACCTCTCAAGTAGTCCTAAGAGGTCTGAGAGGACCTTTTAAGAAATCTTGAAAGGTCTGGTAGGACCCTTTAGCACTTCTGAAGGGTCTGAGAGGTCCTTTCAAGAAATCTTGAAAGGTCTGGTAGGACCTTTCAGGCAGCACAGAGGGGTCTGAGAGGACCTCTTAGAGAAAATCTGGAAGACGTTGTATAATCATTCATGTCGCCCTGAGAGGTTTGGGGGGACCTCTCAGATAGCTTTGCGACAGTGCGTCGTGCAACACCTCCCAGAGCAAGTTGCTACGTGTTTTCCGCGCCGCGGAATATGCTACCTCATCCGCTTTGGAAAATAGATCGCAAGATTTCACGTGTTTGTGCATTATTCCTTCAAGGAACACGTGCCGTGATAACCTTGTATTGCCTTCCCCCCTTGAAGCTATTGTTCTTGCAATCCGTGCCTTATTGCACTGCACGTAAGTGGAAGCGTTTCGGCCAGTCGCCAGCGGTTGAATCAGTCTGTTTTGAAACGTTGACGTGTGAGGACGTCGGCCGCGGATCTCAAGTAATTTGCGTTTTGTCTTCGGGATTGTAACTGTTTTTGAGGTATGTAGACGATGTCTCAAATATGCTTTTGTGATTGACAGCCATTCCTCTTCACTTTAGGCTTTTACTACTGTTCGCAGACACGCATTATGAGCGCCGATAGGAAGATTACCAACCACGTAACGTTACCAACGGCGCTGGGTGCCAAACGGTGTGTTATATATTTCGATGCCTACACACTGACTTACACTGACATTTTGAAGTTGTATTTCTTACAGATGAATCTCGTACGAAGTGACAGGTGGTGAGAACACAAGGTGGTGAGAACCCAATCTCTCCAGTTAGTTGGTGGCTTACGCAAGCAAGGGAAACTAGACGGTGCATCGCAAGTCCCGAAGTATACGTAAAGCAGATGAACTTGATCACCGAGAAGCAGAGTTCCTCAAGAATATTTTTCATCGCCGCTGTACGGACATTGTGAATGTGTGTCCCATGAGTTCACGCTTTGTGGAATACGACAGTATGTGTTGATGATGACTCGTACGCTTTCGTAGACATGTAAGTGCTAAATCTAGTTTCTGTTGGTGCAATTTACTGTTTCGTGTAGTTTCTTGCGAGCGATCCTTCAACAAATATTAGATATTCACAATTCTGTAAGACATCTGAAATAACTGTTACATAATCAGATAGCAGTGTGCATGCCTTGAGTGTATCTGTACAATCGAAGGAACTCAATATATGCGGAGTTTTGTGACATGTACTTGTCTGTATCTATGTCTGGTGTATCATAGCACTGTATGATTATACCACTCCGACGACAGGTGCAGCGTAGACGGCGAAATTGAACATTGATGTTCCGATGTCAGATCTGGGCATTAGCTTCTAAGAAGTCCTGTCAATCTGAGAGGTCCTCTCAACCTGAGAGGTCAGCCTGAGAGGTCCACCAGCCTGAGAGGACCTCTCACCCTGAGAGGTCCACAGGCCTGAGAGGGCCTCTCAGTCCCATAACATATTAGACCTGAGAGGCCTCTCAGATACATTTTCACTAGGGATCAACTTCATTTTTGGAGGTATATATGCTGCAACAATGGTAGCTGTCTCTGTAGATAGGCGTGCTTTTCCAATAACATATTCCGCAGAGCCGACACTAGATGACTGCACAAAATCCGACGGAATATCTCTCCGGGTTGCTAAGATTGCTAACAGTACATGGCTCCCGGGCAAATCTAACGAACATACGAGGGGTGTTCAAGTCAAACAGGGACTTGTCATTTTTCGCAAAAGTAAAATGAACTTACAGGCGGGAAATTAGTTTTATTTTGCAACGTAATCTCCAGCTACACTAACGCACCTGTCCCAGGGTTTCACGATGGCTTGGATGCCAGCATCATTATCGTGGAAATCGTTATCGGCGCATAGCAGCCATGATCGGACTGCATTCTTGTCCTCGTCATTGCAGCTGAAGTGGCGGCCCCCAAGGAGCGCCTTCAGTGGCCCGAAGAGATGGTAACCGCTGGGGGCGAGGTCTAGACTGTAAGGGACATGTGGCAGCATGTCCCAGCCCAGTTCTTGTAAGGGGCGTGTCGTGAGATGCGCGGTATGCGGGCGTGCATTGCCCTGTAGGAGGAGGACTCCTTTGGTGATGAGGCCCGGGCGCTTTTGCTTCAGCGCCTTATGCACATCCCTGAGAACCTGACAGTAATAAGCTCTATTGATGGTGGTATCACTGGGCATAAAACCAACACGAACAACGCCAGCCTTATCCCAGAAAACCGTGACCATGACTTTACCCGCAGACGGGATGATGCGGAACTTCTTGGGAGCTGGCGAACCCGGATGCTTCCGCTGTTTTGATGCGCGTGTAGACTCAGGAGCGAAATGGGGCCCCCAAGTTTCATCGCACGTGATGATTTGATCAAGGAATGGCTGTCCTTTAGTACCGAATCGGTACCTTAGCTCTTCGGAGATTTCCAGTCCTCTCTGCCGGTGAAACACAGAGAGCCGCCTGGGAACCCAACAGGCACTAACTTTCCGAAACTGGAGGTGTTCACGAATGATAGTGTTCAACGTTCACACAGAAAGGTCCTTCTTTCGAGCAAGTTCGAGACATGTTATCCATCGCTCCTTGAGGATCAGGCGCTCAACAAGTTGGATGTTCTCAGGAACTCTGACACTGGGCTCTGAGCCGTCCCAGCCGGGATCGTCCTGCACTGATGTACGGACGTCTCCGAAACCTTTGCACCACTAACGCTTCGTTGTGGCTAAGCGTATCGTAACCCTACTGAGCCTGAAGTATTCTATGAAATTCGGATGACCTTACGTCTTCATTCACGAGAAACTTCATGACAATTCGCTGTTCGGTGTGCGCGCTCACCTCGTTGTCGGCCATTTTGTCCAGAAACGTGTCTTCTGTTTTGCAGAAACTTTGGACCATCACGTGGTGAAGGCGGAGGCCTGTCGCGTGAAAATGACGAAAAAGAAGTAGCTCAGGAGACAAAAAGTCCTGGTTTGACTTGAACACCCCTCGCAGTTCGAGATCATGAAAGTACTGCTGATTCCAGTTTCTATGTACGCTAGCACTGGGATAACGTAACAAGAAATTTCTCACTTTAGTGATTCGTCCCTGAAGTCCGTTGCGGTTGCACTGCATAACCGTTGCACTACTGTAAATTTTATCCATGACTGGCTTGCGTAATGACCCTCAACAGTTCAGGTTCGAAGGCAAGAACCTGCTTTACCTCGGGAGGTTGTTGGGTTTGTGGGAGAGACACAACAGTAGCCTTAAATGCTGCCAGAACAAAAGGAATGATCGGGAGGACCAAGGAGACTTCTGTTCTGCGTAACCCTTCTGTCTGGTCGATGGGGATGAGTTTCCTTGGGGGCGCTGGTGGCGGGGTAGGCTTGTCACCTTCGGCAGACTCTTCAGTAGACCACACACTTGGAGGTGGTGCAGGCTTGTTTCTGCTGGTGGTGGGCCTGTGATCTTTTTGTGCTATCCCTGTGTTAGCTGGCCTTTGTGGTAGCTGAGGGAAATTTTCAAATGTTTGCAGTGGTGGCAGAGTTTGGTATTTCTTTTGTTGAGCCTTTTGTTTTGTTTTGCGACTTGCAGCTTGTAAGTAATGCTTTACTTCTTCATTACCATAGGCATCAGCCTTGACTGCTCTCATGGCGGACAGGCGTCGGGGACACTTGCCATAGGAAGCTGCGTGGGGGCCATTACAGTTGGCGCACTTCTTTTGCCTTCTCGCAACACAGTCACGATAGTTGTGCGGCCCTGCACGTTCTTTACAGCGCGTGGTGCCTCTGCATTTATTTGCCGAACTGCATGCAGTTGTAACATAGGGTTGGCGTAAAATACCCATACACTGTATTATTACCCATACACTGCATATGTCATACCCATACACTGGGATTTGACACTGTAAGTGTCAAATCCCAGTTTTATAGAGTGCGACATTTGAACATAAGACTTGAAGGTAATGATCACACTAGTGTAGTTCCTGACGCGTATGTCAGTAGTAACTACTGGACTCTCATAGTGCACAACGCTCAACTGTCCTGAACACGATTTAATTAGCAATTAGAGCTAATTGAGACCCCCACATTAATCAGCACCCTCAAGGGAGTCACCACACTAATTGGGGAGCGTCTAACCCGTGTCCAGACCAGCTGAGCGTTGTGCACTACGAGAGTCCATAAAAAAGAAAAAAAAAGATAGAGATTGAGTGGAGAGAAGGAGTTTGGTTGAAGATCAACGACGCCATCTTGAACGAAGCGGTCTCGAACAGCCGCTGATCGTCGCCGGGTGACGGAGCACAGAGGCAAGTTGCAAGGTATCGCAGCTATGACCATAAGTTCCGGACAATATGTGACGTCAGCTGTGACGTCATCATGACATATGTGGGCAGGTTAGGACAGCTCTGGACATGCGAAGAGAAAAACACTCGTAATACAGAAGCTGGGAAAGCAAGAGTATGCTGACCATCAATAGCAATCAACAAAAAGAATTAGTTACACAACAAATTATCCCACCACAACAGGAGCGCAGAACGATGCGACCATCCGACAGCCAGGCGGAGAACTGACTTCTAATAGTTTCTTTTTTCTGTATAAAGTCCGGCAGCTGCACCCCCTAGCGGTTACTTTCTCAACTAATCTCACGACAAAATTATTAAGAATCACGCCTGCGCTACTCTAATTCCCAAGGCAGAAGAAGATAGAAAATGGCGGGGGTGCCCGCGCAACAGTAACCAGCGCCCAACGTGCACGGGCATGAAAATCGCAAACAAAGCAGGCACAAAGTTGGTGAAAGCATTGGTTACACAACAAATCAGCTCACCACAACTGAAGCACAGACAGATGCGACTGCTCCATCCGACAGCCTGACACATACTGAGCCGCGTGGGGACTGCATAGCGACCGAGGACATGTCTGCACTCCGCGAGATCCAGCGAGGAAGTGACTGGGGCCCCGCGCCGCGGCCGCTACGCATGCGCGCGCTCTTAGCGCCCTCAGTGGCGACCACCTGCGAGAGGTTAAGAGAGAAGAGCATTCCTGCGCCCTCCTCTTGCGTTGCTCATTGGTCGTGACGTCATCCCACTGTCCCAAGGCTACACCGATTTTTTTCACATGGTCGGTCGACACAACTGGACAAGGTCAATCTGCAAAGAAGCCATGGCATGATGTCATCATGCACCTGCAGGTGCATGATGACATGATTTGACTCTAGAGAGGGGACCTATTATTTATTGAATCACTATCCCAAGATTATTTCCTTCAGTCTTCTATAATGATTGCATAGGAAACTATTGCGAATTCCGAAGTCTTACTAAATGAGACTTGCAAAACAACAAAATATCCTAACACGTTACTCCATCAATGTCTAATAAGAGGACTAGACACTCAACAAATCAACACAGAGTACGGCTAACAAGGAGCGCAGAACGATGCGTCTAAGCCATCCGACAGCCAGGCACGGAACTGAATCCTAATGCTTTTTCTCCTCTATAAAGTCATGCATGTGTCCCACTTGCGGTTGATTTCTGAACTAATTTAATTGCAAAATTATTAAAAATTGTTCTAGCACTATTCCCATTCAGGGCAGCAATATCGACACCGTCAAGACAAGAATGTTTCAAGAGAAAAACAAAAAACAAAGCGTCAACGAAGGAAAGCATGTCGGGGCATGTCAGGACACGTCAGGACAAATCGTACTACTGCTGGGCAAAAGAGGAAAACAAACCAAGAGACACTTGAACAGAGTGAAAAGACGCTAACCATCATTTTTCACGTTTACCGCATTCCCTCGTTGTAAATCCGTTTGTCACAAAATCCACCACATTCGTCACACACCATTCACCAGTGACGAACCACACATCCGCACCCCATCAGAGGCAGATGGAACCCCACCGAAGCTATGCTCTCCCACTGACGGCCAACACAATCGCTAGGAGCAGAATTAATGTGTCCACACCCGCCAGTGTCCAAGAAAGAAGTGACTTCTTGCGCCCCCTGCAGGCCGTGGTCATTGTTCGTGACGTCATCCTATTGTCTTAGGGCTACACTGTTTTATTTAACTAATGCTCCTCTGGACAATGTCCACCTGAAACAATAGTGTTGCGATATTATGTCATCATGCAGCTGCGTGGCTCAAGGACGTGTACGCTCTAGACAGGCAACCTGCTATTTATTAAATCACTATCCCAAGATTATTTCCTTAATTCTAGTATAATGATTGCATAGGGAACTATTGCAGAAAAACACCGTACATGACAGGTGATTGTAGGAATTAAGCATTTCATTCCCAAAGTCTTGCTAAATTAGACTTGCAAAGGAACAAAATATCCTAACACCTTCAATGCCTACATACATCGAGCTAATCGAGACATGTCCATCCCTTCCGAGAGCCAGGCAGCTAACTGAATAATGTTGCTCTGGACTAAATGAATCGCAAAATTATTAAGAATAGCACTACTCACATTCAAAGCAGCACTATCGACATTGTCAACAATGTTTCTTTTCAAAAAGAAAAAACTACATGTAGAAGGAAAGCATGTCAGAACAGGTCTGGGTGTGTCAGCACATGTTTGTCAGACAACAAGGGGGAAAAAAGCGAAAAGGAACACTCAAACAAAGTAGAAAACCACATTAAACTATTTCTAAGCACACACACTCCTCTTATTCAAAAACAGTGCACATCATAAATCTGTCCAGGACAATACACACCATTTTTCTATTGCTACACTTTTTTCCAGTAACGGTCAATGCATTGCTACAGACTGCACGACGTCATCACATCCTGTCTGAAGAAGACAGCGGCAAAGACAAAGACTCCTATTATTTATACAATCGCAAGGGTATTTCCTTTGTCCTACTGCTGATCATATTCATCATTACATTAAAATTCAACAAAAAGCATATTAACGATTTTCATCACAAAGGCTCATCATGGTCACTAGAATCACATAACCAGTAAACTACCACTGCTCTTTCAAAATGATAAGTGAGTCCACTCAACATAATCACCAGGCTTATGTAATACATGACCCTTTCTCTGCTCATACATTCGTTGTCTGAGGTTGCACCTGCGAGCAAAAAGGCGCGATAGCCTGGGGGCAAAGTTCTATTCGCGCTCGACGGAGGACTAGACAGAACGCCTTTACGGGAACATGATTGCATCCCTATACTATATTAATGATTATTGCACTGCAGTTTGGAGGGACTATCACAAAAAGTCCATACTATGCTCAACTATAATTTATGATTATTATGCATGCAAATGATTATTGCATTGCAGTTTAGAAAAACTACTACAAAACTATAATTTTAGGAGCCTACTAAAATTCAACTTTCTATGGAAACTATAATTGCCCTGTTACTTTGATCGCTATTAATCCAACGCTATAATTTTTTCTCTCTTCCCATTTCAGCCTTGTAATGCAGTGAAGCAGTCTCACATCTAAAATAATTAATTTACACTGAGAGTGCCGTGCTTCAGGAATTCCTATCCTGCACTCAGATGCAAGCGTTTCTGCACGAATATCTATAACAGCGTACTTCTTCAACATACCGAGCTCCTAACAACATCTAACAAACAAGCAGAGAAACCCACTTCTCAGCTGTACCATGCGAGTTTCTTCTGCGCAAAAGCAGTGATTTGAGGAAAGAGCAGCAAAAATTGCGTGCACTTGTGCTTGACTTTAAAAACTGAAGCATATGCTAATCAACTAAGAAAAAGACACCCATTTCTGCTATCAGGTAATTCTTGCATAATGCTACATGCACAGCCACATTGCCCTTGCGTAAAGAAAGCACAGGACAAGGGAACACAAATTCCTTTAAGCGAGCAGGGAAAAGGCCTAAGACATCAGGAATAATCGCAGAGTCACAATGCCAAACAAGCCTAAACATGCCATGATGACGTCATAAACCAGGAAAAATGCACGCACACACACTTATCAGCTCAGGAATGCACAAGGAGAGGTGCTATGTTGTAATTTCTCCTCCACGCTCACATACCAGCATTTCTGCGCAAATGCTTATAACTGCATACAGCTTACTCCATCAACATATCAAGCAAAGTGAATACTGACTCTCAACAACAACATATAATAAAAAAGAACAAATTCCATTCTCATGAACTCTCCTCTGCCGAGCGGCTTTTTCCTGCTCTACCTGGATGCTGACATTTTCCCCTCACCTACATTCTGAGTAAAAGCAGTGAAAGAACAAAAGAACCGCGAAAAATTACATGCTTTTGTGTCCCAATAGCTGTAACTGCAAGAAACCGTAGCGCACGCTAATAAACTGAGAAAAAGACCCATTTCTGCCACCAGATAATTCTTGCATAATGCCAAATACACAGTCGCATTGCCCTTGCATAAAGAAAGCACAGGACAGGGATACACAAATTTCCTTAAGTGAGCAGGGAAAAGGCTTAAGTCGTACTACTCAGGAATAATCGGAGAATCACCGCCTATTGCTACGCGGCTAGCACAACATGACAGCAAGAAGGTATTAGCGAAGGGTAAAAATGGCAACACTACTGAACAAATCCAGACATGCGACATCGCATACAAAATACTGCTCATCGGGGAAAAGGCCTAAGCCTGCGACTGAAAATCATAGCCCATACGCAACTTATTTCGCGTAAAACGCGGTCTGCTTGTAAAACGACGCACAAATTTTCTTAGGGGGCAGAGAAATATAGGAATTTCTACTCCGTGCTCAGATACCAGCATTTCTGCTCAAAAACCTGCAAAATTAAGCACTGCTTACTTCATCAAGATATCGAACACCCAACAAAATCAAACAAACAACCCCACTTCCACTGATAGAACACCATTCAACATTTACCAGGAGGCTTTCTTCTGCGTAAAAGTAGAGAAAATAAGAAAAGAGCAGCGATAAATTACACGCACTTTTGCTCGCATAGCGATAAGAGAAAAAAGTAAAATAACGAGGCACACGCTAATAAACTGCGACAAAGGCACTCATTTCTGCTATCAGATAATTAGCGCATAATGCTAATTCCCAATTGCATTGTCCCTGCGTGAAGAAAGCACAGAAAAAGGACACTCAATTTGTCTTAAGCGAGCAGGAAAATCAATTCTACCCGGACAGCTTAATACGATAAATCTAAATTTTTGCAAAGAAAACAAACCTTGAACAGCGCTACGAACGTGACAGGTACATACTATGAAACAAACAACAGCATGACCGGCGTCGGGCACGCATCAAATACATTGTACCAAAACAAAGACTTCACCAGGTTCGCGAGGCAATTCCATTAAAAACGCTCGTCCTATCCTACAAATAGCAATGCAAACGCGACCAACCTTATTTTTTTAAACCACTATTTCACGCAATAGTACATAAATGTATCACTCGTGTCACACGAAAAGGCAAACAGATAACACTTACTTGCCAAATGGGGTCCCTGGTTGAGAAAAGCGCGCGTGCGCGCTTCCAAGTTATAAAACAGTGCGCTCGAACGCGGGCCCGTTCTCAGGGTTTGGACTCGCGAAGCGCGCGATTCCCCGCGCGAGCGCAACGCGGGCCTCGCGGTTCGGACCCGCGACGCGCGCGATTCCCCCAGTGAGCACTGTTTTATCAGCAACAGAGCTGATATTGTAGCACCCTCGCGATAAATATTTTATTACGGCGACAGCAGAATGTATTGAGAGAAGGCTTCGGGTGTGTAAGTTCAGCCCAAGGCGTGTTGATGGGAGCGCACTGCCCCGTTGGGTACGCATGCTTGCAGCCAGCGATGCTGGAATGATTACTTTATTTTAGTTTATTTTGAGTCATTTTCGGCTCACCTATTTAGTGAAGACCTAAGAACACCTGTTAAGTGGTTTGGTTTAAAAATGATAAGAGCTACAGAGTGTAGCGAATGATGTTCACATTTACCTGTTGTGCTCTGTAATGTTCTTGCAAAATATATGGGTGTAAGGAAGTAAAAGGAAAACGAAGTGAATTCACTCCTGTGTAATGATCGCTGCGTAGAAGCACGGCACCGTTTTCTTCGAGGATGTATAGCGAACATCAATTCCTTTCTTTCTTTTTTTGGTTCGCGCCGGCCGAGTGGCGATATCCTATTACACCCGGAACAAGGACCTATTGTTTTGCGTACGCATACATGTCTGTGCCGTCTTTTGACGATGGTAGGATAATTATTGACCTGAGGAATAATATGGATTTATGTGGTTGTGAGAATAGACTTTGTGTTTGTGAGTGTGAAAATGTGAGTGTGTGTGTGTCTGTGTGTGCGCACGGTTTTCTGAACCAGGGACCTCACTAGGCAAGTAAGTGCTATCTGTTTGCCTTTTCGTGTGACACGAGTGATACATTTATGTACTATTGCGTGAACTAGTGGCTTAAAAAAATAAGGGTAGTTGCGTTTGCATTGCTATCTGTAGGATAGGACGAGCGTTTTTAATGGAATTGCCTCGCGAACCTGGTGAAGTCTTTGTTTTAGACAGGGTATTTTATGAGTGCCCGACGGCGGTCCTGCTGTTGTTTGTTTGTTAGTATGTATCTGTCGCGTTCGCAAGAATCTGTCGCGTTCGCAAGAATTATCTGGTGGCAGAAATTAGTGTCTTTTTCTTAGTTTATTAGCGTGTGCTGGGTGTTTTCACGTCAGATGAGCCAGGGTGGTCTGGACCACATCTCCGATTTTTCTGAGAACACGACACACTATGCCCAACACCTATTTAGTGCATTCATACCAAGATTAGTTCAAAATATTTGATATTTCGTTTCCTCAAAAGCGCAAAAGCTAAGAAGGTATGCCGTGCACTTTCCAAGTTTAGCATTTTTTGGCAACTTTAGGCCCCCGTATCGCAGAGACTTGTCGTGGCAAGAGAGTGAAAATTAGTAGGATAGAAGACACCCATCTTCTCCCTCTCTATGTGAATTTTAATCGCTGCAGATCTAGCAGGTAACTCTACATAAATTTGCAAACTTTGAGAAAATTGAGTTTTTTTCTTAAGTTGGACATTTAATTTCTCTGAACACGTTTGGAGTTTATGGATGTGTTAAGTATCATTTTGTTCAGGGGAACAGGCTCATTCTGATCATATGTCTTTCCCTTCGCATAACAAAAGGGTCTCTGCACCTGGGACGCTCCTAACGGAGCCACTCAGCGGAAGTTCCTAAGTTTGAGGCGCCTCGTTCTCAAAAACACCCACTTCGATTTCGTTGAAATTGCTCACCATGCTAGGCCAATGTGTCAACATCCATATCTGACGATCAAAATTTGCCATAAAGCAGCCGGAGGTGAAGCGCGGCCATTCCCGTGTACCCTATCCAAGCACTGCGTGTGGGCCTGTGCGTTGTGGCGCAGTCGAGAGACCGTACTGTTCTCCCTCTCATTTATTGCTCGAACATGCGTCGGTATTGCTTGTGAGCGGATTAAGATAAACAAAAGGTCTGAAAGCAAGGCCGCGAAGAGGATCTCTCTTTCTTTCTTGAAAGCAATCGGCGGAACTTTGACCGCTGGTGTTCGATTACGCTTACTTTCGAATCCACGGTGTCTTTGGTGTCTTCTCCTGAGGAGTTCGCTCAGACCCACGCCGCACGCTATGAAACGGGCGTACAGTACAGATAGGATATTTTGTGCCGACTATGAAGGAAAGCACAAGAAGAAGATGCTGCTTGAGAAAAGAAGGAGAAGAAAGGTTCGGACTTGGACGTCCCATCACTCAAGTTGGTCCTAACAGTTGTGCAAGCATCACAGGTGAGCGACGAGGACTACATCTGTCAGAATTGTTTTCGGCGCTTCCAGCAAAAGATTACTGCAGTAAATGAGGAAATCAGTGATTCTCTATCAGATCGGACGTTTGTTTCGCCAGATGATATTCTCGCTGACGTAAACCGTAGCTTACCTGTAGCGAATATCGACGTAACTCCTCTAAAACCCTCTGGTGCAATATAGAAACAGTTGCGCGTGTCGTACACCCGAAGGAAGAGCAGTGAAATTCAGCACGAGTTGTCTCGCAAGCTAAATGCTGTTTACGGTACCGAAACGTCAGAAGATGACGCCTCTTGCGAAATTTGTAAGGAATGGGTAAACAACTTTCATGGCGCATTGTTGGCCTGCACTACCCATCAAGAGCGTTGTCGCCTCTGCACTCTGATCCCAGACAAACTGTCAATGAACGACATCAGAAGACTGATTCCAGAGGCTACAAAATACAGTCGACCCGCGTTTATCCGGACTTCATTTATCCGGATCCTGCGCTATCCGGACAAAAAAGCATGGGGACGGATTTCTCCCCATGTATTTCGCCCTCGTTTATCCGGACTTCAGCTTCCGGACTCGGACGAGAATTCCAGGGAACAGAAGTGACTAATACCCAACAATCGGCTTCAGTTATCCGGTCATTGTCCAGGAATGACACTTGGCCCACACCTAGTCAAGCGAGGTCGAAAACCCTGGTCATGTCCTCCTTTTTACTGACACAAAAACGGTGTTGCTGGGAAGAATTTTCTCCCTTTCCGACTTTGCACGTTACACAAACGTAATCCACTTAGCAGTCTGGTCATTTCAGACTGAGAAGGTCCGCAACGAGGACCCGTCGCTGCAATCACAGATGACGACATCGTCAGTGTCGTCGCTTCCGATAGTGTTCAAAAAGAATCTGATGATGAAAGCGTGGATGCACCAGCTGTGACGGTAGAAAATGCGCGGGCGGCACTGAGAACAGCGCTATTATTTTTTGAGCAACAGAACAATATTTCGCAAGTCAATGCCATTAGCAAAGGTTTGCAGGAACTGGATGCATGTATTAGAATGAAACAGACGACAATGGATAGTTTTCTGTGTAATGGTCAATAAAGATGTCCTTTTAGGATCACTCTGGATTTTCGTGTTTCACTTATCCGGTTCCCCCGCTATCCGGACATTTTCACAGGAAACGAAGCCGTCCGGATAAACGCGGGTCGACTGTATATGGTTGTCAAGGCTCGCAAGCTGAAAAGTAGGAGCGGTGTGTGGGCAGAGCCCGACAGGTATGAAGGAAAGAAGCTCAAAGAAGAAGATGTGGCCACAGCAGTGAAGTACTATACAGATGATGACACGCAATGCACATTGCAGAGCCCTAATCGAAAAGACGTAGTGACTGCGCTAATTGACGATGAGAAAGTCGAGGTGACGAAGAGATACATGACGCGCTCGATAAGTGAGACATATCACCTCTTCAAGGAGCACCACCCAGACCAGAAGATGGGCATTACAAAGTTTTACTCACTACGTCCAAAATGGGTAAAAGCAAACCCTCAGCAAGAGGTGTGCGTTTGTGTGTACTGCGCTAATTTCCAGTTGTGCGTCTCTGCTATCCGAAACAGTACTCGACGATCCTTCAGCGGGGACTTACTTAAGTCTTACTACCTCTGTAGTGACGCTTCGGAGGCCTGTCGCCTGAAGAATTGTAATAACTGCCCAGGCGAGAACGGAATTTCACTGCAAACACTAAACATCGAAGACGACGAGGAAATTAAAGTGGCAACCTGGGAGGGTGGAATACTGGTGAAGAAGGAAGTGGAGGCGTTTGTTTTCCTCACAGAGGTGAGGAAGTGGACGTCTGCACATGTTACTCACGAGCACATAAGGGCTATTCAGAGCAGCGTCATTCATGAATATAAGTCGTGTCCAGCACCCAGAACGTACATAGTTCATTTTGACTTCGCTGAAAATTGGACGGTTGTGTTACCAGATGAAGTGCAGTCGTACCATTGGAGCAAGAAGCAGATATCAATCTTCATGTGTGTTGTTACCACACAACTTGAAAGACTGTGTTTTGCTGCAGTAAGTGAGGACCTCTATCATGACTCCGCGCATGCACTGTTTGCAACGCAAGCTATCGAGGAGTGGCTTGACGAAAATAGAACTATTGCCACGAACGTGGTGTACATGTCAGATGGTGCAGCGAGCCATTTTAAGAACCGTTTCAGATTGTATGAGCTTTCAAAGACTGGGTTTGTCGAAGCAAGATGGATTTTCACAGCCACCGGACATGGGAAAAGCGCATGTGATGGAGTAGGGGGAGTTCTGAAGCACCATGCTACACTTCACAACTTGAGATCTCCACCACAAGAAGCCATCATGACGCCCCAGGATATCATCCATCGGCTCTCAACGAAGCTAAAAGGAGTACACCTGTTGCTTCTTCCTGCAGAGCATCTTTCATCGTTTCGTGCAGCTAAGAAACAGGAATGGGAGGGCTTAAAAGGTGTTCCTGGGATACAGATGTCTCATATGTTGATATGTAATGCAACCAACGGGACTCGCCGGGTGTACATGGCGAGGACTGCGAAGAGCGACCCTAAAAGGGTGTTTTCGGAAACTGCAGCGTTCAGCAATAAAGATGAACGCGTGTGCTTGCACGCTTCATAATCTTTTTTCTCACTGTCACTTTATTAGTGGAATGTAGCCGCGCCAACGAAGCCAACAGCGGTTCCGATGCCGCTTTCGGAAGTAAGCGTAATCGAACACCAGCGGTCAAAGTTCCGCCGATTGCTTTCAAGAAAGAAAGAGAGATCCTCTTCGGGGCCTTGCTTTCAGACCTTTTGTTTATCTTAATGCGCTCACAAACAATACCGACGTATGTTTGAGCAATGCATGAGAGGGAGAACAGTACGATCTCTCGACTGCGCCACAGCGCGCAGGCCCACACGCAGTGCTTGGATAGGGTACGCGGGAATGTCCGCGCTTCACCTCCAGCTGATTTATGGCAAATTTTGATTGTCAGATATTGATGTTGATACATTGGCCTAGCATGGTGAGCAATTTCAACGAAATCGAAGTGGGTGTTTTTGAGAACGAGGCGCCTCAAACTTATTAATTTTCGCTGAGTGGCTCCGTTAGGAACGTCCCAGGTGCAGAGACCCTTTTGTTTAGCGAAGGACAAGACATATGAGCAGAATGAGCGTGTTACCCTGAACAAAATGATATCTAACACATCCATAAATTCCAAATGTGTTCAGAGAAATTAATTGTCAAACTTAAGAGAAAAACTCAATTTTCTCGAAGTTTGCAAATTTATGTAAAGTTTCCTGCGAGATCTGCAGCGATTAAAATTCACATAGAGAGGGAGAAGGTGGGTGTCTTTTATCCTAATAATTTTCATTCTCTTACCACGACAAGTCTCTGCGATACGGGGGCCCAAAGTTGCCAAAATATGCTAAACTTGGAAAGTGCACGGCATACCTTCTTAGCTTTTGCGCTTTCGAGGAAACGAAATATCAAATATTTTGAACTAATTTTGGTATGAATGCACTAAATAGGTGTTAGGGTATAGTGTGTCATCTTCTCAGAAAAATCGGAGATGTGGTCCAGACCACCCTGGCTCATCTGACGTGAAAACACCGTACGGTTTCTTGCAGTTACAGCTATTGGGACACAAAAGCATGTAATGTTTCGACGTTCTTTTCTTCTTTCACTGATTTTACTCAGAATGTAGGTGAGGGGAAAATGTCAGCATCCAGGTAGAGCAGGAGAAAGCCGCTCGGCAGAGGAGAGTTCATGAGAATGGAATTTGTTTGTTTTTATTATATGTTGTTGTTGAGAGTCAGTATTCACTTTGCTTGATATGTTGATGGAGTAAGCTGTACGCAGTTATAAGTATTTGCGCAGAAATGCCTGTATGTGAGCGTGGAAGAGAAATTACAATATAGCACCTCTCCTTGTGCATTCCTGAGCTGATGAGTGTGTGCGTGCTTTTTTCCTGGTTTATGACGTCATCATGGCATGTTTGGGCTTGTTTAGCAGTGTTGCAATTTTACCCGCCGCTAATATCTTCTTGTTATCTTGTGTTAGCCGCGTAGCGATGTGTGGTGACTCTGCGATTATTCCTGAGGTCTTAAGACTTTTCCCTGCTCGCTTAAAGGAATTTGTGTGCCCTTGTCCTGTGCTTACTTTATCCAAGGGCAATGTGGCTGTGCATGTAGCATTATGCAAGAATTATCTGATGGCAGAAATGTGTGTCTTTTTCTTAGTTTATTAGCACATGCTTCAGTTTTTGAAGTCAAGCACAAGTGCGCACCATTTTTTGTTGCCCTTTCCTTTTTTCACCAATTTTATGCAGAAGAAAGTTGCATGTTACAGCTGAATTCGTGAGAAGAGGGTTTGTATGTTGTAAGTCAAGCACAAGTGCGCGCGATTTTTGCTGCTCTTTCCTCAAATCACTGCTTTTGCGCAGAAGAAAGTCGCATGGTACAGCTGAGAAGTGGGTTTCTCTGCTTGTTTGTTAGATGTTGTTAGGAGCTCGGTATGTTGAAGAAGTATGCTGTTATAGGTATTCGTGCAGAAACGCTTGCATCTAAGCGCAGGATAGGAATTCCTGAAGCACGGCACCCTCAGTGTAAATTAATTATTTTGGATGTGAGTCTTCTTCACTGCATGACAAGGCTGAAATGGGAAGAGAGAAAAAAATGTAGCGTTTGATAATGATGATCCAAGTAACAGGGCAATTATAGTTTCCATAGAAAGTCGAATTTTAGTGGGCTCCTAAAATTATAGTTTTGCAGTAGTTTTTCTAAACTGCAATGCAATAATCATTTGCATGCATAATAATCCTAAATTATAGTTGAGCGTAGTACGGACTTTTTGTGATAGTCTTTCTTAGCTGCAATGCAATAATCATTAATACAGTATACGAATGCAATCATGTTCCCGTAAAGGTGTTGTGTCTAGTCCTCCGTCGAGCGGGAATAGGACTTTGCAACCAGGCTGTCGCGCCTTTTTGCTCGCAAGTGTAGCCTCAGACAAAGTATGTATGAGCATAGAAAGGGTCATGTATTACAGAAGCCTGCTGATGATGTTGAGTGGACTCACTTATTATTTTAAAAGAGCAGTTGTAGTTTACTGTTGATGTGATTCTAATGACCATGATGAGCCTTTGTGGTGAAAATCGTTAATATGCTTCTTTGTTGAATTTTAATGTATGAATGAATATCATTAAGAGTAGGACAAAGCAAATACTCTTGCAATTTAATAAATTATCGGACTCTTTGTGTTTGCCCCTCTCTTCTGCAGACAGGATCTAATGGCGTCACACAGTCTGTAGCAATGCATTGGCCGTTACTGGAAAAAAGTGTAGCAATAGAAAACTGGTGTGTATTGTCCTGGGCGGATTTATGATGAGCACTGTTTTTGAATAAGAGGAGTGCGTGTGCTTAGAAATAGTTTGATGTGGTTTTCTACTTTGTTCGAGTGTTTCTTTTCGCTTTTTCCCCCTTGTTGTCTGACAAACATGCGCTGACATGCCCAGACCTGTTCTGACATGCTTACCTTCTACATGTAGTTTTTTTCACGCAAGACACATTCTTGACGATGTCGATAGTGCTGCCTTGAATGTGAGTAGTGTTATTCTTAATAATTTTGCAATTCATTCAGTCCAGAGAGTAAGCGCAAGGGGGACAGGTGTATGGCTTTTTCCAGTCTCGATAAGCTCATTGTATGTAGTCATGGAAGGTGTTAGGATATTTTGTTCTTTTGCAAGTATAGTTTAGTAAGACTTTGGGAATGAAATGCTTAATTCCTACAATCACCTCTCATGTATGGTGTTTTTCTGCAATAGTTCCCTATGCAATCATTATAAATAGAATAAAGGAAATAATCTTGGGATAGTGATTCAATAAATAACAGGTCCCCTGCCTAGAGCGTACGCGTCCTTGAGCCACTCAGCTGCATGATGACGTAATACCGCGACACTATTGTTTCAGGTGGACATTGTCCAGAGGAGCATTAGGGGAAAAAACAGTGTAGCCCTGAGACAATAGGATGACGTCGCGACCAATGAGCACGACCTGCAGGGGGCGCAAGGATTCACTTCTTTCTTGGACACTGGCGGGTGTGGACACATTAATTCTGCTCCTAGCAATTGCGTTGGCTGTCAGTAGAAGAGCATAGCTTCGGTGGGGTTCCGTCTGCCTCTGATGGGGTGCGGATATGTGGTTCGTCACTGGTGAATGGTGTGTGACGATTGTGGTGGATTCTGTGACGAACGGATTTACAATGAGGGAATGCGGTGAACGTGAAAAATGATGGTGACTGTCTTGTTCACTCTGTTCAAGCGTCTCTGCATTTGTTTTCCTCTGCTGCTCAGCAGTCATACGATTTGTCCTGACGTGTCCGGACATGCTTTCCTTTGTTGATGCTTTGTTTTTTTTTTCTTTTTTGACAAGGAGCGTTCTTGTCTTGATGATGTCGATAATGCTGCCCTGAATGGGAATAGTGCTAGAACAATTCTAAATAATTTTACGATTAAATTAGTTCAGAAATCAACCGCAAGAGGGACACATGCATGACTTTATAGAGGAGAAAAAGCATTAAGATTCAGTTCCGTGCATGGCTGTCGGATGGAGTAGACGCATCATTCTGCGCTCGTTGTCACCCGTACTCTGTGTTGTTTGTTGAGTGCCTAGTCCTCTTATTAGCCATTGACGGAGTTACGTGTCAGAATATTTTTTCTTTTGCAAGTCTGATTGAGTAAGACTTTGGAATTCACAATAGTTTCCTATGCAGTCGTTATAGAAGAATAAAGGAAAACATGTTGGGATAGTGATTCAATAAATAACAGGTCCCCTGTCTAGAGCATACGCGTCCTTGAGCCACGCAGGTGCATGATGACGTCATGCCATGGCTTCATTGCAGATTGACCTTGTCCAGTTGTGTCGACCCACTGTGTGAAAAAAAAACAGTATACCCTTGGGACAATGGGATGACGTCACGACCAATGAGCAACGCAAGAGGAGGTCGCAGGAATGCTCTTCTCTTTTAGCATCTCGCAGAGCGCGCGCATGCGTAGCGGCCGCGGCGCCCCACGCCCCAGTCACTTCCTCGCTGGATCTCGCGGACTGCAGACGTGTCCTCGGTCGCTCCGCAGTCCCCGCGCGGCTCATTTTGTGTCAGGCTGTCGGATGGAGCAGTCCCATCGGTCTGCGCTCCAGTTGTGGTGAGCTGATTTGTTGTGTAACCAATGCTTTCGCCAACTTTGTCCCCACTTTGTTTGCGATTTTCATGCCCGTGCACGTCGGGCGCTGGTTGCTGTTGCCCGGGCATCCCCGCCATTTTCTATCTTCTTCTGCCTTGGGAATGAGAGTAGCGCAGACGTGATTCTTAGTAATTTTGTCGTGAGATTAGTTGAGAAAGTAACCGCCAGGGGGTGCAGCTGCGGGACTTTATACAGGAGAGAAAACCATTATGAGTCAGTTCTCTGCCTGGCTGTCGGATGGAGCAGTCACATCGTTCTGCGCTCCTGTTGCGATGGGGCGATTTGTTGTGTAACTAATTCTTTTTGTTGATTGCTATTGATGGTTAGCATACTATTGCTTTCCCAGCCTCTGTATTACGAGTGTTTTTCTCTTCGCATGTCCAGAGCTGTCCTAACCTGTCCAGACATGTCAGAATGACATCACAGCTGACATCACAGGATGTCCAGAACTTGTGGTTATAGCTGCGATGGTTTGCAACCTGCCTCTGTGCTCCGTCGCAGCGGCCGTTCGGGACTGCTTTCTTCAAGATGGTGTCATTGATCTTCAACTAAACTCCTTCTCTCCACTCTATCTCTATCTATTTTTTATCTTTTTATAGACTGTCGTAGTGCACAACGCCCAGCTGGTCTGTACACGAGTTAGACGCTCCCCAATTAGTGTGGTGACTCCCTGGAGGGTGCTGATTAATGTGGGGGCTTCCCAATTAGCTCTAATTGCTAATAAAATTGTGTTCGGGACAGTTGAGCGTTGTGCACTATGACAGTCCAGTACTTACTACTTATGTCTCGCGTTGACATGCACCTTAGAGCCTTTTTGACGACGACCATCCACAGCACAATAGGGTTGCAAGAATTCCAGCAGTTGTTCGTCACTGTATGTAATCCTGAGCCCAACTATTTTCCTTGCGTTTCTTGCGTATGAATCTGCAACTCGTGATGTCACAGCAATACTGGCAAACGTTGTTAGCGCAAGCAAGGCTTTGGCAGCAGGCAGAGACGCAAACGATATGACAATACTGCCGTCCTTTGCGAAACGGTGGCGTTTAATTTCCTCTTGAGTTGCTTGCAGGACTTCTTTAGCAAAGTTGTTTGGGTTTACGTGAAAGAAAGATTCCTTACGATTGACAGGTCTCATAATAACAGGTATTCTTGCTTTCCTTTGCTTTTTGTGCGCAACAGTGGTGAATCCCTCGTCATCCTCCATTGTATCTGAGAGATCGTTTATCCATGACTGGTTCAAAGCACTATCTGCAGCCACATCATTGCTTCGTTTGTTAAGTGCAGTTCTAAGACTATTACTTTCCGTAGATTCCTCATCAGAACCGCTTCTCTCCACCCTTGTCTGAGGTCTCAATACCAGGGCGGTTGTTCTGACTGGGCTTACTTTGCATTTGCGATGTTGCCATGGGGTCCCTAGCCAGCCCTTTTGGCGGGCATCGTTCTCCATGCCCTTTCTGCCGTGGTTGATAACTGCGACGTACACTGATGCACTTGGTACTGTACCTTGCAGCTAGTTGAAAGGCGGACGGTTTGTCCCTATTGGGCGGAACGTCGGCGATCAGGGTAGCCTTGTAAGTAACGGTGTCAGAAAAAGGGGAACAAAATAGGCTTAACGAAAGCTCCTCACTTGATCCCGCAAAGGAAATCGTGAGTCTCAGGGAACTGCTTCTAGCCGGCTCTACGACTTGCTGTCGTCTGTTTGAGGCTGGCGCAAATTTGAAAACGTGCAATCGTTGCTCATACAAGGAATTCATTCCGTGGGAACCAATCTGTGCGAACTAGCCACCGCATGTCGTCCTGACGTTCATTTTATGATGTTTTCGGACGTCCGATGACGTGAAACGCATGAAGTGCCTCACTTCATCCCGCAAAGGCACACGCGAGTTTCGGGGATCTGGTTTCAGCCGCTTCTACCGATGCCCTGTCGGCTGTTTGACCGCTCGCGCACAAATTTGAAAACGGCCAATCATTGTTCATCAAACGAGTTCATTCCATAGGAACCAAGTAAGTAAGAACTAGCCACCGCATGCCGTGCTGACGTTCATTTTATGATGTTTTCGGGCGTTCGATGACGTGAAACGCATGAAGCGCCTCACTTTATCCTGCAAAGGAACCCTCGAGCTGCGGTGAACTGCTTTCAGCCTGTTTTACCGACGAGCTACTTGGGAGTCTCCATGTTACCTCGTTGTACACCAATCTCCCCCACGACAACGGCAACGACATTCGTGCGACCATAGTTACACGTGAAAAATTATCCTAAAATCCTTATGACTCTGCTCTCGAAGAAACACTAATTTCGCTAATACTCGCATGTGAATTTTGAATTCAACAACAGACATTACATTCAAATTAGCGGCACAACTATGGGCACAAAGATACACTCAAATTATGCAAATACTCCAGAATTCTACAAAACTCAGCTCAGCACGAACGTCCTGAACGGGTTAATCTGACAGTCAACTTCAATGGCGGGATCCTTAACCTTCGAAACATATTCAAACGTCATCGCTGAATCTTATCACAGTGGGAGCGCCTTGGAGAAATATTAACAGAACCGCCTCCCATAGCATATCGGCCTGCAAGAAATCTACAAGACCACTTAGTCAGAGCAAAAGTCAACAAGTCAACACCTACAAACGAGTGCTGCCATCCATGCAACGGACGAAGGTGACAAATCTGTACTCTAATGCAGACCGCAGACACGGTAAGAAGCACGAACAGCAACTTCCAAGTAAAAATTAGAAAGTGAACATATTCGACACAAGTGTGTCTGGTTGGGTGAGAACTATGATAGTAACGAAAATCTCCAACCAAGTTACAGGACGGGGATAGCCAGTTCGTTTCGGAGCCAGTTCGGCTCCTTCCTCATGGGTGACTGTAGTGGCCGTTGGCAGCAGCGTTCTTGCGTGGTTCCAATTTCGTGATTCGCCCGATTGTTTTTCAGTCACGTGACGGAGGCCGCTGACGTATACGCTGGGTAACGCTCCAACAGATCGGTTAAGGTTTCCAGGTGTGGATTGTATATGCCAGGACTCTACAAACATTATTTTGATCTGATTACCCTCAAGGTCGATGATGCAGGCGTTTTGAAAGTCGATAGGATGGTCTCGAACTTGACAGTGTTCAGCGAGAGCGCTTCGTTCGATGTCCGACTTCCGTACATCATTCTTATGTTGCCGTAGCCTTTCGGGGAAGTTCTTTGTCTCGCCGATATATGTCGCGCTGCATTTGGTGCATGGAATTTTATGGACTAGCCGAACTGGCTCCGAAACGTCGGGTATCCCCGTCCTGTAACTTGGTTGGAGATTTTCGTTACTATCAAAAATTAGAAAGCGCTTCCTTCTGCAACTCCTTCCTCGTAGTATCTCCATTGGAATGCAATTCATGCAAAGCACAATATGTGGACATAACTACAACGTCATTCCAAATTTGTTTTAATAATTACACATCCGATATTAGAAACCAACCAAATATCCCTGTGTCGCGTCATTTCAATAAAGCTAGCCACTCGTTCAACAATATTAGCGTGTACATATGTCTCTGCGCCAAGCCATATGGCCTTTTTGCACTGATTTTCGACACCTTGAGTGTGAAATCCGTCCATCCATCCATCCGTCTATCCAACCATCCGTCCGTCCGTCCGTCCGTCCGTCCAGTTTTACTTGAGACCACAGCGGACAACAGCGTGAATCCTTCCTAATTCAGAAATTCCAGTCCACGATAAAGGAAGACGCCGGCATATTGTCTGCAGTTCGCAGCCTTACCTCATAGACCAAATCTCCTGACCCTCCTCTATTCTTTCTGCCGTCTCTTTTTATCGTTTCACGTTTTGAGAACCACCAGTATGAATCTTTCGTAGTTAATTTCTGAGGCAAATTGAAGCTTTGTATGTATTTGCCCTTCTGTGTTGTTCCAGCCTCAGAACATCAGTTCTCTCATGACCAGGATGAACTCTCCTGGAGCATAGCCCCTGGAAGTGTTCAATGGACGACCAGGAACGATGCTCCTGGAACATCACAAAAGCCGTCTGCTGTTCACCTCTTCCCTTCCCCCTTCCTCTTGTATATAAACACTTGTCAGCTATTTTCAAATTTAGTCCTGTTGAGGGCATCGCTAACTGCCGAAACGTCGACCACTAACTGTACTGTGAATCTATTTCTAGTACCTCCCATATAATTTTAAAGTAATCGAAGTAGACATTCTTTTTCATCCTTATGGGGCTTCCAAAGTTGCTTTGTTGCTTGTACTTGTATAGTCTGTATCTTTATCGGCGCCAATCTGCACTAAGTTTTCAATACACACACACACACCAGATAAAAGTTCAGAAGGCCACGTATTAAACACATGAAGGAATGAAAGTGGAACAACCAAGGTAGGGGAAGCAAAAAGGGGTGATCTGTAACAATGTAATCTATTAGAAATGTATGTAGGGGTGTTGTCAACCTTGCGCCGGAAGCCCGACTTCGATTGTACTGTTATAAAACATTTGCATGCATTGCAGGATGGGTCCTGCATGGTAGGCAAATGGAACAGGTTTCGAGCCATGTCGCCTCATTGCTCCATTTAAGCGAATAAATTATGCTGCATATCGAAACATCGAGGAAATAACAACAACGACAACTTCATTTCGAGAGAGCTACTCCCTACTACTCTGTACTACTCCCGAGGAAGTCGAGAAAACAACGGTTACAAACTGACGTGCTCCTTACAATACCACAAGGTATTTCAGCCCATACACACTCAGCGTGTCGTAAAATAAGCCGTTGTAGAAATCGGAGGTGATGGAAAAATCAGATATGTCCTGACAACCGATAAATCTACGAGTATTGCTAGTGCTGTTGGTTGAGTCTGGCGTACCATGTCAATCGCCGTACTCGAGGCTCATTTGTACATTCGGCCTCACTAAGTGCCCTTTTATTTATTTATAGATGGGCGACTTACCACCACACCCAAATGTTTCTGAATGTGCGATTTTACACAACGCTATTCATAGCCAGATAAAAATGAAAGAGAAGAATTATGACAGCATTAATGCCTCAAAGGTTGGATTTCACTTACCTACGTATTACCTTACTTTCCAGACTTTACGTGGCGGGAAACATGGAGGCAAATCTAACTTTGATGACGGTCCGAGCAAGACTACAAGTGTGCCTTCACATGCTGATTTCTTTATCTTCGAGAGTACCTCGACAGGTATTTCTTATCCTATCTTCTACACTGCTGATGAATAGTAAATTGAAGAGCGAGCGAAAGGAGTAGAGAAAACTTCCCTTAAAAATAAGCACTTTACACGGCGAGCATTTCCATTTCCGCACACTCTAGCTACCCTGTAGCGTTCGTACTACGCGTTTCGAGCCTCCTGTGGAAAACTTTAAGGCTCACGCTAGTTTCACCTTCCAATACTGAGAGACACATCCACAGGTCTTATCTTATTCTAAAGCATGCAACCACATATCTTATGACATAATGAAAACCTTAAAAGACTAGGTATATCAGAAGCACCTCACTGGCACAGTTTTCCTTCACCCTCTCCCATCGTTGATTCTCTGTAATATTGACACAGCCGCTCTCTCACATATCTCTCCAGCGCTATACTCCCGAAAATAATGTCACTAATAACTTTCAGCACTTCTTGTCTTGGTATAATATCCGTCTTTGAAGTTTTGTTGCACGGCCGCATTTTTTCATATCCTAATATCCTCTCTTTTTCTTTTACTTGCACTTCTGACGCTCCATGAAACTATCTAGAAAACATCTTGCAAAGACGTCCAAATCCCATAATTCAGTAGGAGGGCGTCCGAGTTACTTCCTACAGTATTGTGCGCGATCAAATATTTGTACTTGTCTTGACCCGTGAATAGTGATGATCAAGGGCTGGTGATTGTGAACGCCCCAGTATATCAACGCGTCACAAAAAGGTTGCTGTGCATGATAACAATATGTGTATTATACCTTGCAGGTTATCTTTCGTCTCCGGGTTCAGTTGGTGGTTCGTTATTCGTCCAGGCACTCTGTCAAGTCATCAAAAGGGACTATCTTACCAAGAATTTCCAAGAAATGATGACACTGGTCCAGTATTACGTAACACTTGAAAAGAAACCGGATGAGACACTGTACAGATACTCCACGCTCAGGAAGAATATTCGGTTTGCAGCTGAAGTAAGTTAAGTCTGACTCATTCTTCGCATTTCGTGTGTGTTATTGCTCCTACAGACCCTTTAGAAAAAATGGAGGAAATAGGGGCGAGTCTCTGTGCGTCTTTATAACACGTCTCCAGTTCTCGTGCCTTGCTACAGGGCCACCCAGAAATCCTTCGTGAAGATGTGTGTCAAGTGTATTTGGCGATTCAGTTTCTGCCTCTTGTACAGGAAATCGATGAGAGACGCAGCTCGTAACAAGTACACACTGATTTAATGAACGGAGGCAGCAAGCAAACACGAGGGGACATGGGAGACGATGGCTAAGGGCTGACTAAATACAGCATGGACGTGACATAATAAAACAGTTTCCACCAGAATGCGAGTTGAATCGCGTGATAACGATGAACAGGCATCAGTATACTGGGCAGCACAGTCGACGCAACTGAGCACATGGTTTCATATGTCAGAGGTTATCGACACATTAGCTATGTAATTGCACTCTTATGGTTACGCAATCTCTTATTTATGCACTGTTGAGTTTGCCGGATGCATGGCGTCTCAAAATAACATGATACAGCGGGCGTAATGCAAAACGGGCTGAACATCCGCGCGTTGTCAATCCTACAGAGAGGTCTTTGGTGCACGCTAAACTTTTACACCCTTTTGTGTGTAAGGCGGGTGTCGCATATCGCACTCCCCTTTACGTGTAAAAGGTTTCAGGTGTAACGAAATACCTCTCAGGGTGTATTTCACAACACCTTCAAACTTTTACACTTAAAGAGGTGTGAGTTACGACACACCCACATAACCTCAAGAAAGGTGTAACGTCTAGTGTAGCGAGTGTGCGGTTTCTTAGCCTGAGTCTTAAAATCCATACACCTTTGAGGGTGTAATTGGATAATTGGATGATACCCTGACTGATTCAACTTAATTTTTCGTGTAAATCGACACCCTTAAGCAACCACGTAACGTGTGCACCATTGTTTACAGAGTGAGTGTATCATACGTATCAGCCAAAGTATATGCGTAACATGAGCATCTAACGTATTGTGTCCTTCCCACATAGGAATTCCGAAGTGTTGGCCATATTGGACCAATATACGTGTACACACATATGTACATATATATATATATATAAGGGGGAAAAAATTAGCAGGAGCTCTTTGGCTGCACGTATAGCATATGTTTGTTAGTCAAACGTCGCCATGCCAGTACTGGACAGCTGTTTCGGCCTTCTTGGGCCTCATCAGCAGTACGCAGGCAGGCAACGTTTGAACGGATGGCGTCAGAAGGTCACGTGGCACGTGATGCCTCCCGTCAGGGTGTCATAAGACACCTCTGAAAGCCCGGTGCAAAGCCAGTCAAATGTATAAGGGGGGGAAAAATTAGCAGGAGCTCTTTGGCTGCACGTATAGCATATGTTTGTTAGTCAAACGTCGCCATGCCAGTACTGGACAGCTGTTTCGGCCTTCTTGGGCCTCATCAGCAGTACGCAGGCAGGCAACGTTTGAGCGGATGGCGTCAGAAGGTCACGTGGCACGTGATGCCTCCCGTCAGGGTGTCATAAGACACCTCTGAAAGCCCGGTGCAAAGCCAGTCAAATGTATAAGGGGGGAAAAAATTAGCAGGAGCTCTTTGGCTGCACGTATAGCATATGTTTGTTAGTCAAACGTCGCCATGCCAGTACTGGACAGCTGTTTCGGCCTTCTTGGGCCTCATCAGCAGTACGCAGGCAGGCAACGTTTGAGCGGATGGCGTCAGAAGGTCACGTGGCACGTGATGCCTCCCGTCAGGGTGTCATAAGACACCTCTGAAAGCCCGGTGCAAAGCCAGTCAAATGTATAAGGGGGGGGGGGAAATTAGCAGGAGCTCTTTGGCTGCACGTATAGCATATGTTTGTTAGTCAAACGTCGCCATGCCAGTACTGGACAGCTGTTTCGGCCTTCTTGGGCCTCATCAGCAGTACGCAGGCAGGCAACGTTTGAGCGGATGGCGTCAGAAGGTCACGTGGCACGTGATGCCTCCCGTCAGGGTGTCATAAGACACCTCTGAAAGCCCAGTGCAAAGCCAGTCAAATGTATAAGGGGGGAAAAAATTAGCAGGAGCTCTTTGGCTGCACGTATAGCATATGTTTGTTAGTCAAACGTCGCCATGCCAGTACCATGCCAGTACTACTACTGATATATATATGTACACGTCATTCTTTTCCACGAAAACGTTAAACACTTCAGAATTAGGTAAAACACCCTTAAACCATCCCACCCTGATTACACCCTTCGTACACCATTAACACACTAATGTAGATGTTCACCCTATTCACGCCCATTGATGAGAGGACCAGCCTCGAAGGGGTAGAATATGTGTGTGAACTGGGTGTATATCGCAAAATACACCCCTCTTACACTAGTATAGGTATGAAAAATACTGTGTGATCTGTACTGGAAGGTGTGTGTAGGCAATCCAATAGAGCCAAACATCGAAGCAAACTCCCCTAAGTTACTCCGCCATGGTAGAAAAGAATTATCAACCCACATCTAAGCACTTTTGCGATTCAGGAACCGGGTTAGCTGATTGGCCTCCAGGAAGCATCAGACATTGTTAGGAAATGAAAGGGACGACCTAAAGATAGCAAGATTTTTTTAGCTGTCTTTAATGCTGATTTTGCTGATATTTGATGCTATTTATGTTGATTTATGTTGAGAAGGGACTGAGGATCACTTCTCCCGTACCTTCAACACTGGCCTAGGTACATACAGAAGGTGGTATCTAGAGCTCTTATTTCCTTGCCTGCGGGGTTCATGTGTGAAAGCTAGTTCAGGGAAGAAGCGATAGCAACATTTAAGGCTTGCATAGCTGTGTTTGAATCACCTGCCACAACGATAATATCATCCACATACGTTAGTACTTTCGCAAACTTCATGGCCCTGTCCCAATCATATGTCCCGGGCTACGGATCCTATAGAAATTACATGTTTTTGGTTGCAAGTTTGATCGGCAAGACATGCTATCGTAGAATTTAAGTACGATATTGTGAGTTCCAAAATGGAAGAATCACGAAGCCCTCCGCTAGATGGGAAGAAAACAGGGTCGTTTTCTATAGCGTCCCTTTGAAGCATAACAGAGGTCTGGATTTCTCGAGTCAGAAACACACATATTTGTTGACGTGAAACGTCATTCTATTCGGTAAGTAGGGGTGCTAATGAAAGATGCGAAAAGAGACAAATAACATGTTGCTGGGAAAAAGGTCGAGGAGGACCTTTCAATGTTTCTCTTCGTTCTTCCGTACTTTTGTGTACTCGTACTGTGCACGTTTCTGTATCTTAAGGCATCTGATCAGTTCACTGGCTATGTGTTCCAAATCGACACGACTGGCTTACTTGAATGCAGATGGTCCCAACTGTAGGTTACATTTAGTGTAGCCGGTTAGGGATTTTACTACATCATCTTTTTTTGTGCCGAAACCCGGGAACAATTTCTACAGCGTCTACCGTCACTGTGTCTGGAACGACAAACCGACGAACTATCTACCGACTGAAGGCGGAGCGTGCTACCATACGGACCCAGCGAACAAAAATCCTGAAGTCATAATGAACTTCAAACTCCAAACGCGGCGATGGATCCCATTGTGCCTGATGACGACTATGTGTACAACACGGTAATTGAGTATGAGGACAGAGTCACGGAAGTCATGGCAAACATGAACTCGAAGTTATCTCAGTGACAACTGACGGATCAAGAGAACCGCAAAGTTCCGGTTCAGTGCTATTACAACGGCACACTGGAGTAAAAGCGCCGAAATTGCAGCTTTCCGAATGCAGCGGAAATTTATGGGAATGGAACATCTTTCCGGAGGAATTCAATGTGTGGGTACATAAAAACGGAGGTCTGGCCACGATATAGATGTTTCAGCATAGGCGTAGCATGCCGATTTTACCGGGGGGGGGGGGGCGAGCCTGGCACACGATAGGGGACGGGAGAAGTCCAGCGGTGCCCGAGGCGGAAACGAAGTGACGACCATGTGCAACGTGTAATATTTATTATTTGGTTGCCAAGTTCTCGGCTGGTACATGATGGCAGGTGCGTACCGGCACATTGGACGGTGGTACGGGAAAAGCCGTGAAAAAATAGCATTCTTCTAGCCAACAAATTGAAACGTGTTTTCCTTAGTAGTTGTTCGTTTGATGAACTCGTTTGCTACAGCGTTCAGCTAGATATCCCGAGCTAACTCTTTGTGGCAATGGAGCCAGGTAATCTGGTTTAACCGGGCTTGTCCAGTTGTGGAACGCAAGTAAGTTTTCAGCCGCCGTAGGCACGAGAAGGACTTTTCTGATGTGCAGGACGTCACAGGTATGGTCAATACAATTCGAAGAAGTTGAACAACTTCTGGAAGTATCGTCCACAGTGGTTCACTTTCCTTTCCTGAGAGCAGATCTTTTACGTCCTGGAACGAAGCAAGGCTTACGGAATGCTGCTTTGCAATTTCCAGCAGCATATCTCGATGAAGCTGAAGGCGACGTGCATCAAGATCTCCTTTATAGAATTCGCACAGATAACCGCTGTCAGTTTTTCCCACAAATAACTTTTCGATTTTCGTCACGTGGTCCCACATTCCGGCAGGAAACCGAGTGCACAGAGACGCGTGAACCGTGTCAATTACCATGTGGAACCTCTGCCCATAATAGGCTTCCGTGGATTTAAACTCGTGTGCTTGAGATCCTTCGTCGTACCGACGTGGGCCTTGTCGCTGTCTTATCGGTAGGCTGGGGCACCCAGTCTTGAGCTCCTCAGCCGTGGCCTTCACCATGATCCAAAAGCCAGGGAATTTGTCACGGAGTTCAGCAACACATTCTTTAGCGGTCTTCACTGTTTGCTCTGTATGCCCAAACTGCAAGCTCTTCTTCTGCAGAGCAGAATTTGCGCTCTCCAATCTCCCAAATACCGGGATCATCAGCCCGAGCATGAAATATGAATCAAATTTTCCGAGCGCTTTCGCGTAGGCACTGGCTTTTTGCTCCTGTGTGATTCTTTTCATCCGATTACAGAGCGAGAGGGAATTGCATCGACTCAGAGTAGTTACTTGAGACTGACCGCAGTGAGAATGCCTTCAGCGTCCACCGGACTTTACAGAATTGTCTGAGGTCCGGTGTTCCCTCCTTCTGGAACTGTTCGAACCAGCTGAGGCGCCTTGGAGATGTTTTCACAAAATTTACCAAGTCGGCGAACAATGTGACAAAGTCGCGACACACATCAATTTGCTTACACAAGTCTTGCAACACTAGGTTGATAGTGTGCGCAAGGCAGTGTACATACATCGCTCTTGGTTCAATATCATGAACTAGGGCTTGAAGTCCACCACTTTTGCAGGACGCATTTGCGACCCCGTCGTGGCATTGTCATCGGCACTACTCAATTTGAAGATTCAGTCGACACAACACGCTTTTCAGCATTGAGAAGAGGGTGCGTGCTCTCGTATCAGCCGTCACGTAAAATCCAACAAATACTTCTTCCACTTCAAGACCACCTTCGACGTACGTGAGGCAAAAGGATATCTGCTCCTGCGTGCTAATATCAGAGGTCTCGTCAGCAATCACCGCGCAAAACAACGCGTCCTGCACTTCTCTGATTACGGAACGGAGCATGCTGTGGGTAATGCATCTCATTTTGCAAGTCCGGCGAATTCCACTTACACTTTTGTTGAGCGACGCCCCGAGACCTGGCACATCCGCTTCCCGCAACATAAGACGCTGCCTCAAGTTACCTTCGTGCTCATTGTGATCGCGAAGTGACACTACGAAGTGGCCCTTGACATGCCAGAAAGCGAACGGACGACAGTACTGTTCGCTTGGACCGAACTGTACAGCGAACAGAGCCTGACGACTTGGATTCATTTGGCTGAGCTTCGGTTCCGAGAGCACAGTCGCTACGTTAGCTCCTGTGCTTGCACTTCTGAGCGCCGTGGAAGCTTCACGATAAAGCGTTGACTTCTTATGACTTCTAAATCGTTCAAGAGCTTTCCTCCAATTCTGGAAATCTCGTTCAACGAACGCAGCGTATGAGTCTTTGTCTCGCGATGTGCATGCAAGTGGATTTTTTTTTGTCCCTGGCAATGACGCAAATGACACAGTACACCTAACCAATGTCATAGTTTAACTGCAGGTTAAGTGCAACTGCGTTCCCTGTAGTATGGTGTTCGGTCATGTCCGTTGCACTTAGCCGCAACTTGATCAAGCAAAAACTGTCCGTCATAAGAAAAAAATGTCCCCATTATCATATAAAAAAAGAAGAAACCAAAACCAATGACATTTTACAGTCTACGTTCATTTGAACTCTTATATCATTTACTGGACACATCCATCAGGTCGACCCTGTTTGTTTTTCGTTTGTTTGTTTTGCATGGCTTTTCTTCTTTGTCTCTTGAGGTTGGTTTTTCTACTGTTTTCTATTCACGAGTTCTGCAGTAGCTGACCGGAACACCTCCATATTTTTTAAAATATCAATCAATCAAACAACGTTTTACAACACTATGACAGCATATTTATTGCGGGCAAGTACATTCCTCTAAGGTGAATAATTTTACTCTCATGTTTCCCTATATGTAGGTTTTATAACTACGGTAATACGCCTATGTTTTGTTGTTGTAAGTTTTTTTTTTCTCGCAATGACCCTTTTTCAGCTTAAGTAACAAAAGCGAGAATCGCTGACATAATACATTACAGATATACATTTAATGAGGCTTTGCAAGGACAATGCACTGTCATAAAGCTAAAAAACAAACTATGCCAGATTTCTCTGTTATGAAAAAAAAGAAAATTATTGTGGCGGCGATGATTGAAAATAAGTCTACATCGAATGAAAAATTTCTCTGAAGGAGGAAACATTTCCTTGAGTTTGAGGAACACACAATATGAACTGTGTGTTCCTCAAACTGAAGGAAATGTTAGTTCTTTCCACAGTACACCATCTCGCTTGCACCATTTTAATTTGCTTGTCGAAGCATTTCTTGTTACATTCTGTTAACTCCTTCCTGCAGCCTCAGTACTTTTCTTTGAAACCGTCGTTCCTTTTTTCAGCTTTTCTAGCTCTCATTTCCACAGCTTTTTAGAGCTCTAGGACCTGCATCATCGCAGTCTGGTTTTTGCGCTACTTTCTCTGTGAGGTCTGTGCAGGTTCCAAACTTGTCTCTTGTTGCTCAGTTGTTTGTTCTTCATGCTGGGATGCTGCAGCAATGGTTTCCATCTGGCTGTTCGTGTACAATTTGAACCTTGAAGATACACAAGAATGTGTGAAGCATGCAGTGAGACGACACATTACTGAGGAAGATGCCTCGATGTTTCCTCTGCAGTTGCTTGCAACTCTTTTGTTTGTTTTGTCCCTCTTTCGAAGTTTATCAGGACTACTTCTAACATAGTATGCTTATAGTGCATCACATGCACATACACAAGGGATAAACATCATGCATAGCAAATTACATACAATACGCATAAGCTACTGTTATTGTGTTTTCTTGCTGCGCATGAATCTCCTGACTATGGATCCCCACCCACTAGTTGCCTTGCTATGCTTTGTAGTAATATACGTATAATTACACGCAGCTTTGCCAGCACTGGCCCTCATTTCCAGCTTAGTAAATGCTTATCCATATTTATCATTTTAGTAACTTCACAATTGTTTCTCTTTTAGTTTTTACCGCCTAATAATGCTTTTACAAACTATTACATTTTTTAAGTACATGCTTGGTTCACCTGAGTTCAGAACGAGCAGTGATATACTAACTGCAACACATATTCCAGCCAAGAAGACGTACAACACCCCATTTCCATATCCCCTCATCATCCTGAAGCAGATCAGTGAGATGCAGAATTCCACACATCATATCAGCATACAGATTCAGATTGCAGCTGTGGTTATGCTCACCAATCATGACATCACTGTTTCTAAAGTAGTCGTTTTGTAGCAGTGCGAAACCGTGCAGTGTGGCTGTAGTTTTCATAGGTGTAGTTTCATAGGTGAAGCTGGAAATTGAAGTATGACATGTCATAAGTTGTACCAAATAGTATGAAACATCGAAAAGGACACTTAACAGCATGTACATCATACGCGCTCGCAGGAATGCGACGAAAACGCCACTGATCGCACGGAACCATCTACCAGCATGTTGTGGTCGCTGGATAAAATAGGCGTAAGTAGCTATGACATACACAACAAGCAAGCAGAAACAAGAACTGAACTATTACAAACTACGTTTCCTATATTCCGTCGTCATGTTTTCTATCTTAACTCGCACTTGCTTCCCGACGAAAACCGCAGTAGCTGTCTCGACGCTCACTTATTGTTTCCAACGACACTACAGTAGCTGAAGTGGAGTCTGCCATCTTGGTTTTCAGTGGACCCGACCGTGGTTGTGCAGTCAACCACGTTTGGCGCTGCAGTGTAACACTCTCAAACACGGTTGAGTTGGACCGCGGTCGACTCAACCGTGGTTGAGATCGCTAGCGTAACTAGTGTATTACTCAGCGATGTTGTCAAAGGCCGTGTTATGGTCACTTCCGTCTGACATCGTCGTAGACTTCCATTGCCAAACTAGCCAGTTTCCTGTCAGAAGCGTCACGACCTCAGTCGAAGAAGGTATTGTCACGGATGTTAAGCCAACCTCAGCGTCTGTATCCCAGTCGGTAATAGCAGTTTTCGACCAACAGCGCGTACTGAAGTTCCGTCAGGGACAGACTATCACTATGGCCCTTAAACGACCATCATCCTGCGGATTTCTTTAGAGGGGAGCACGGCAATCATCGTGTTGGCATAGCTAACCCTCTTCCTTTTTCGCACATTTTGTGTTTCGTGCCAATGTTATCGGCTTACCAATGCAACAGTCAGTTTAAATGCATGTAGGTGACAAGTTACAACTCATACTTCATTTTGTTCTGGCGTCACACAAAGCTGTAATGCGGATACAGGCAAAACGACCTCGACTGAGGTGGTCGGCCGCGGTTTTCCAGTGGCAACAATCGAACGAATAACGGACCACCCTCAATAGAGTTTCCTCAGAATGTCACTGGAAAGACATGTGATTTTTCGCTTTTGTGTCTGAATGCCAGAAGCGTAAATAATAAAGTCGATTATTTCTGCACGCATTTATCTACGCTTAATGCTGATATAATTATGGGATGTGAATCCTGGCTTGATGATTACGTGAGAGATTTGGAAGTCTTCCCTCTTAACTATACGGCATTTCGAAAGGATAGAAACAGTCATGGCGGTGGTGTATTTATTTTTGTAAGCAGTTCTGTGCATGCTGAGAAAATTCAGAGTAATTTTGACAACTGTGAGTCTGTACGGTGTTGTCTCTTGTCGAAAGGGAAATCCATTGCACTGTGTTCTTTTTACTGTCCGCAGCCGAGGAATGTTTGAGAAATTTGTGTGACCAAGTATCTTTTATCTTCGATCATATTGTGTTAACATTCGGTGATTTTAACTTGCCAGATTTCAAGTGGTGTACTATCGGATATGAGAGATTGAGTAATTCACATGGTTACCGAGTTTTTGATGAGATGCTATATATGCATTCTTTGCACCAATTTGTTCATCTTCGGACACACGGCTCCAACATTTTATATTTACTACTGTGTAACTGTGAGGAAATTATTAGTCATGTTTCTGTCTTCCCGGGCCTCTCGGATCACGAATGTGTGACTGCTAGTGTTAGGACTCACTCCAAGGTAGTACCAAATCAGCATCAGACAAGACTTTTCTTGTATGACAGGCTGATTTTAAGGCTATTTCTAGGAATCTGGTAGCTAGTTACCCTGATTTAGAAACATTAAGCAAATCCCAATGTGTTGATTTTCGATGGAAGCTTTTTTGAGATATGCTGACCAGCCTTGTTCAGAGATATGTACCGACACGGAAAATTAAGCACAAACGCAAATGCGATAAACCCTATTTTTACGAGGAATATAAAATACGTCGGAAAGGATAAAAAAAAAGAAACACTGTGAAGGATCCTGCGAAGAGGGAATCACACACGTAACATGAAAAACGGTTAGAAGCAACTAAGATTTATTTGAACAAGAACTTTCGTGCAAGAGACTGCACTTCTTCAGGTTACACAACTAAGTGCGACACAAGTATATATAACCCCAGGGAACAGATACAATAAAACAGGTATCCAGAACCAAGTAAACAGAAAACAACCAGACAATAATACAATGCATCACGTGAGCAACCGTCACATAAGAATCAGGAAAGAGAAAGTGTACGGGTAAATGAGACATTCGGAGAATTGGGGTTCAAAAGATTCGGTGGTGAAAAAACGGGGGCACAGGTGGATGTCTAGCCGCGTACGCGGTGAACACAGCTTTTGTTGAACTGCGTGGGAAGGTCCGGGTGACCTTATGGGCTGAAGGGAAAATGGAGCTAAGAATGCTCAGAACACAAGGTGAATAAAGTAGCTTAGCTGGATGATGGGTTGAACAACTGCAGAGGACCGCCATGAACGTTTAGTCCCCGTGGTTTTAAAGAAGAAAACTTAGAAATGAAGAAGGACTCGCGATTTTTGCGTTTGCAATCGGTGGTGTAGCCAGATTCCAGAATTTCCATAGACCATTTCTATCCATATCGTGTCCGGGGAGATTAAAATGTATAGCAACGGGAGTGGGGCGATTATTGACAATGTCGGATTTATGACCGTAAAACCTCTGACGCATGGTATTGGAGGTTTCAAAAATGTACTGAACATTGCATTTCATACATGTTATTAGATAACAAATGTTAAAGGAGATACAGTGCAATGATTGTTTAATTTGAAAGGTGTAGTTGTTTATGGTACTGGAGACCGACGTGCAGGTAGAAATAAGATTACAAATTTGGCAGCGTGTGCCATTGCAGGGCCCCGAACCAGGTGTTGTAGTACGGCGCAAACGCGAAGAAATAAGGATATTCCGGATATTCCTTGACCTGCGGAATGTGACAATGGGGGCAGAAGGAAATAGTTCTTTCAATTTTTCTTCACTGTGTAGCATGTTAAAATGGCGCTGAAAAATAGTTTTCGTGTTACGAAGGGCTTTGTTGTAGGTGGTCTCCAAAGTAATGTTTCTGTGTTCCTCGTTAGGTTGGCTGAAAAGAAGTGCCTCACTGTTCAGCAAGCATCATTTGGTGAAAGCATTTGAATTAGATTGCTGGGATAGATACGCTTTCTGAAATCAGCAGACATTTCGTGAGCGCGTCTGTGGAAATCGTCGGTATTGGAACATATGCGCTTGAGTCGTGTGAATTGCCCAAAAGGAATATTCCTTTTGTGGACATTGGGGTGATAACTATTAAAATGAAGATACTGACGTCTGTCGGTTGGTTTCTTATAAAGGTCGGTGACTAGTTTTCCAGACCGTAAGGAGACGGTGACATCAAGAAAATTGATTGATACGTTGGAATGGTTGCAGGTGAATTTGATAGTGCTATGCAGGGAGTTGAAGTGTTCAAAGAAAGACAACAAGGAAGAGTTGTCACCTGGCCACACAACAAAAATGTCGTCGATGTATCTCAGGAAAATGAGCGGCTGTACGGGGAAGGATTCAAGGGCCCTCTTCTCAAATTCACCCATGAAGAGGTTTGCATAGTTACGTGACACGCGGGATCCCATCGCTGCGCCATGTACTTGGACAAAATGTCTGCCATTAAGTTATTATACTTTAGGACCAAATCAAGTAGTGAGATGACCGCAGAAGTGTGGAGGATGTCGGAGGGAAAAGAAAGGAGAAAGGATTCCACTGCGTTCAGGCCCTCATCGTGGGGGATGTTAGTATACAACGATTTTACGTCCATGGTTACCAGTGTCATATTGGTCAGATCTGAGAACTGGTTGTTGATAGAATTAATTTTAAGGAGAAAATCATTTGCGTCTTTGACGTATGAAGGATGTAGCGGGGGTACATGTTTTATACAATGGTCTATCAGTAAGGAAATATTTTCTGTTGGTGTGCGAATGCCAGATATTTTCCTTGTGGACTTTTATAAGGAGATAAAATGAACCAGGATTAACGTTTTTAGGCTTGATTAATTCTGCTCTGTGGCATGGAATTAAATTGTCATTAACGAGTGCGGAAATCTTGTTGTTGATTATTTGACAAAACAAGGGTGTAGGATCATTATCAAAAACCCTGTAGAAAGTCGTGTCGTTGAGATGTTTATTGGCCTCATTAATATAGTCGGAAGTGTTCATGACTACAATTCCCCCTCCTTTATCCGCAGGCCTGATCACTATGTCATCACGTGTTTTAAGATTAGGTAAAGCAATCCTCTCAGCTTTGGATAAGTTAGGATTTCTAACGTCAATTGACTCACCGACTCGCTTATTGATATCGTTATAGACCGCCTTGATGTACTTGTCGATCATGGGACTAGTTTGTGATGCGTCAGGGGTCCAAATGGAGGGCTTCTTAAAAGGGTTCGTGTTGGTAATTGCGCTGCCATGAAAAAATGTCTGCAAATGCATCCTCCTACCTAAGCTTTGTAAATCATTGAGTATGTCGAACTCATCAATAGAAGGTGGGGTGGGGACAAAGCTAAGACCCTTAGACAAAACACAGCTTCATTTAGCGTGGCACTAGACAAATTAAAAAAAAAAAACTGTCATTTGAGCATGCCGTGGGACATGTTATATCAACTAAAATATTGCAGATATTGAGATCATTAACTGGTGTGAGGTCTAACTTGCCACGTTTAGCTTTCTTGGATTTTACAGATTGTAGTTCCTTCTGCCCCCATTGCCACATTCCGCAAGTCAAGGAATATCCGGAATATCGTTACTTCTTCGCGTTTGCGCCGCAGTACAACACCAGGTTCGCGTCCCTGCAATGGCACACGCTGCCAAATTTGTAATCTTATTTCTACCTGCACGTCGGTCTCCAGTACCATAAACAACTACACCTTTCAAATTAAACAATCATTGCACTGTAACTCCTTTAACATTTGTTATCTAATGACATGTATGAAATGCAATGTTCAGTACATTGGTGAAACCTCCAATACCATGCGTCAGAGGTTTTACGGTCATACATTCGACATTGTCAATAATCGTCCCACTCCCGCTGCTATACATTTTAATCTCCCCGGGCACGACATGGATACACACCTGTCTATTGCAATTCTGGAATCTGGCTACACCACCGATTGCAAACGCAAAAATCGCGAGTCCTTCTTCATTTCTCAGTTTTCTTCTTTAAAATCATGGGGACTAAACGTTCATGGCGGTCCTCTGCAGTTGTTCAACCCATCATCCAGCTAAGCTACTTCATTCACCTTCTGTTCTTAGCATTCTTAGGTCCATTTTCCCTTCAGCCCATAAGGTCACCCGGACCTTCCCACGCAGTTCAACAAAAGCTGTGTTCTCCACGTACGCGGCTAGACATCCACATGTGCCCCCGTTTCTTCACCACCGAATCTTTTGAACCCCAATTCTCCGAATGTCTCATTTACCCGTACACTTTCTCTTTCCTAATTCTTATGTGACGGTTGCTCACGTGATGCATTGTATTATTGTCTGGTTGTTTTCTGTTTACTTGGTTCTGGAAACCTGTTTTTATTGTATCTGTTCTCTTGGGTTATATATATATACTTGTGTCGCACTTAGTTTTGTAACCTGAAGAAGTGCAGTCTCTTGCACGAAAGTTCTGGTTCAAATAAATCTTAGTTGCTCCTAACCGTTTTTCGTGTTACGTGTAGGAATGTAAAAACGTTGACAGGCGGAAATCGGCAGCCCTCTCCGCGTTCAAAAAGGACGGCAGTGCTTTGAACTATGAGATGATAAAAACGTTATCTAAAAATATTCGTAATGCGATTCGTAAAGAGAAGCCGACATATTTTGAAAGAGTTAGGTCAAATTTGGGGGCAAGTCAAAGCTATTGTGGAATACATAAAATCTATGAACAAGGTGCCCTTGGGCATTCCTGCAATTAAAACGCCTCACGGTCTTATCGATAACGATCTTGTTAAGGCTTGTACCTTAAGTGACTATTTTCAGTCTGTGTTTTGCTCTCCTGGTGTAACTTCGCACTCTCAGTACAACGTACACATTGTGGGGCCCATGCCACCTGTAACCCTGTCGAAAAACTGTATTTTTAGTCAACTTTGCAAATTGAATGTTAAGAAGAGTAGCGGGCCTGACGGGATTTCCCCACTTGTCTTTAAAAATGCTCTGATGCTATTGTTGATTATTTATTTATTATTTTCTCATGCTCGCTTGAATCTGGTAGGATTCCATCAGACTGGAAATCTGCCAATGTTGTGCCAATTTTCAAATCTCGCGACAAAGAGAATTACCGTCCACTCTCTATGCTGAGTATTTCGGGCAAGATATTGGAGCATATGATATATTCAAATATCGTGAGCTATTTGTCACACAATGATTTTCTCTCGACGGTCCAGCACGATTTCCGTAGTAAGTATTCATGCACTTCTCAGCTAGCCTGCTTTTATCACGGCCTGGCATATAACTTTGACAAACAAATTCGCACTGATTGTGTATTTATTGATTTTAGGAAAGCGTTCGACACAGTAGGTCATAATTTATTTTTGTTTAAACTGTCTTGTTTAAGCTTAGACCCAAAAGTTTTCAACTGGCTTACCGATCATTTTGAATGCCGGAGACAATGTGTAGTCATTAACAGAGTGAATTCGCCTTCGACTGTTGTTACGTCGCGTGTTCCGCAATGATCCGTGCTAGGTCTTCTTTTATTTTTCATTTTTATAAACGATCTTGTCGGAATTGTCGGTTCTTCCATCAGGTTATTTGCAGATGACTGTGTAATTTACCGGGCCATAGACACGGTTCATGATGTTAATATTTTTCAACGGGATATAAGTAAAGTAGAATTATAGTACAAAGACTGGGGTATGAAATTGAATGCGGGCAAATGTAAGGCTATGTCGTTTGCTAGTAGCATCAAAGTTTTAAACTATAATTCTGTAATTGTGTAATTCTGTTCTCGAAACGGTTGACGAATATAAATATATAGGTGTCAAAATTCACAGAAGTCTTAAATGGGAAAAAACACATTGACATGATCATTTACAAAGCTAGCAGCACACTCGGCTGTTTAGAAGAAATTTTAAAAAGCCTCCCAGGGACATTAAGGAGATAGTCTATAAATCGTATGTTCGACCTATTTTGGAATACTCTAGCACGGTTTGGGATCCGCACGAGAATGGTTGTAAACAAAAACTTGAAAAAATTCAGTCAAGCAGCAAGGTTTGTGACAAATTCATATTCACCTTACTTTCGATCAGCGTATTTAAAATCCATGCTGGGATGAGTGTCTATGGAGTCTCGGAGAAAGCAAGCTTGGTTGAAATTCCTCCGTGATATTTATTTTGATCTTTCAGGTATTCCTTCTGGTAACTACTTGTTTCCTCCTAGTTTTATTTCTAAACACCTAGATCACGAACACAAGATTGACCCTGACCGCTTTAGATCAACAATTTTTCAAAACTATTTTTTTGTTAAAACTATCCCCGAGAGAAATTGCCTCCCTCGTGACTTAATTCATTCGGCCTCCAATGACATCTTCTTGAAAAGAGTGCAAGAATTTCTGTTGCGTTAAATGCTGTTGTAATTTTACACCTTGTATGTGTTGAATATGTTCATTTGTATGTACTGTTATGTTCTCCTCTCCCCTACGTAGTGCCACTCATGTAGAATTGTAGGGTACATGAAATAAATAACTAAAAAAAGTCCTTCAAGTCGAAGTTGAGAACCGCGAGAATAGTCGACCCACCCACCGGAGTACTAGCAGACAGGGCAAGCACCGTGGAAAACAAAGAAATGAGAACAGCTTGTATCATCTTCCTATTCCAGCCGCCTATTGCATTTGTGGCACCATTTCGCACTCGACTGCAAAGTGGGTAGGGCACATAATTTCACCGTCAATAACCGTCGCAGGGCAACAGTTTCACGCGTAATCTCACACGTATTAGTTACTTATTAGGCTTATGCGTGATTTTTTTTCTCACGGGCGCTCCGCGGCTTTTCCACCGGTGCGGCTGATCTGATTACTATTCCTTTTTCCTGGTACTTTCCCCATATGCCAGTTTTAACGAAAGGGCTGACAGTGTTTCTGGAACAGCACTGCCCTGAGGATGCACGAATAGTGCGTAACAGGGGCGGGTCCACATTCGAGTAGATTGATCTCCCTGGTGCATTCCCCCAAGCAGATTTAACGAAAGTGGTGACAGTGATTCACGTCTTCTGGAAGACCACTGACCCATCAATCCATAAAAAACACCCAAGAAGCGCAGAATCCAAAATTGCTAGAACTCTATAGACCTGACCTCCTTTGTTGCACAATATGCTGACCCCGGAGTATGGACCACAGGGTTTATGGCCTCTTCTATGGTCTCCTTTGTCACGCAAATCAGTCGTCGCGTATTGCCCGCGGCTTATCTGCCAGGAAATTTTCAAAATGTTCCTAAGAACGCGTCCTGCGGCTTATCTGCGGTGCGGCTTATACGCGTGAAATTACGGTATTAGATGACAGAAAAAAGAAGCTAGTCGGTGATAAGCCATTCTGTCGTGGTGCACAAAAAGGCCACAACGCCAGGGGCCCAAGGAGAAAATTACAGTGTTCCCGTTGTAGAGGTTGGCACGCATCAGCAGTGCGTGACCCATCGTGGAGGCCCGACAGCAAGCGCATGGTCAGCACCTAAGCCAGGAGTATGTTAGTCCCGTACTGAGTAAACAGGAACAGTTCTCAGGTACCCCTGCTTGCTTTTAGGTTCTGGGTAACAGCCGACGGCAAGTACATCTACGTTCGTGAAATAATCGACGAAGGTAGCCAAGAGACTTTCATAAGGAAACGCTCGACTGAAGAGTGAAGTCTTCAAGGGAGCGACAATGTAGTCCTGACGCTCAACACTTTTGGATGCATGTCGAGTCGTAGTGAAATGCCACATACACAGCCGAGTAGCGTGCACCCTCAATGCGAGCTCTCCAGCCCATCAATGGCCACCTTGACGGTGCTTGCTCTCACAATATTATTATATTGTCTCTAGCGTAGCTAGTTTAGCGTTAAGATTTCTGGACACTGTAGGAAGGAGGGCGAGGTAGGGATATAACCTTCAGGAGAGGTCATTCTCTCTGTCTCGTTCCCATCGCAAGTAGTTCACCATGGAATGTCGAATTGACGTCATTGAATATATCAGATCGGGAGGACGGTGTAGCCAGTAGTATATGATCAGCTCAACTGGCCCACAACTCACACAGTGGCCTGGACGCCATTAATGAGCAATTAGAGCAATTCGGGACCCCCCACAGTAATTAGGATCACTCAGTGAGTCATAACAGTAATTGGGGAGCATATAACTCGCGTCCAGACCACTGTGTGACTTGTGGGCTAGTTGAGCTGATAAAAAATAAAAAATAGGTATAAAATAAAATACAAAGATAGAAATAGAGTGAAGAGAAGGAATTTAATTGAAGACAGATGTCGCCATCTTGAAGAAAGCAATCCGGAACGGCCGCTGACCATCGCTGGGCAACGGAGCACAGAGGCAGGCTGCAAAGCATCGCAGATGGGGCCACCAGTTCCGGACATCCTGTGACGTCATCATGGCATATCTGGACAGATTAGGACAGCTCTGTGCATGCAACGAGAAAAACACTTGTAATACGAAGGCTGTGAAAGCAAGAGTAAATATGCTAACCATATCATCTATCATCAACCATCAATAGCTAACAACAAAAAGAATCAGACACAGAAGCAAAGCAGCCCACCACAACAGAAGTCACGGGGAGAGCAGAACAATGTGACTGCTCCATCCGACAGCCAGGCACAGAACTGACTTGTAATGCTTTTTTCTCCCCTATAAAGTCCCGCGTCTGCACCCCCTAGCGCTTACTTTCTCAACTAATTTCATGGCAAAATTATTAAGGCGGAATCACCCCAATGTAATCTCTATGGGTATCACGGTGGCCACTTCATCTCGCAAACCACCGCTCTTAGGTAGCCAAAGTCCGGGCACAAAATAATGGAAGAGACCATGTAGGTATTGACACCTTTTTAATTCATCTTCTGCACACGGTTGAATTTATACATTTTTTTGCTTCCTTGGAAACAAATACATTGAGCCCTATGGGACTAGCATGAAAACGGTCGGTATAACGTCGGTGAAGAAAATTTTCCTTTTCAGAATGGTGTCCAGCAGTGCAAATGTTGATTCTCATCACCATTCAATTGAAGTTTCGTGTCAAGGCACTCAAGTTTCCGCGGTGAAGTGGACATAAATTTGGCTGTTTGTCGTCTGCTCGCCGGGGCTGCACTGTGCTGCCACCACATCCAGCTTCCGCTTTGGGAGGGGGACCTCGGCTTTCGCACCTAGCTGAGAGAGGGGACGGGAGAAGGTGCGCGAGCAAGCGCGTGCAGGGCAAACTGTCCGATAACCAAACTACATTACAAATTCCGACTTTGTTTTTCTTTGCAAACATATCCTCTATGTCACTCAAGGGATCGTGACTGAAAGAGTTAGTTGAACCTTTGGCTCACGAAACGTATTAGGGATCGTATAGTGTCTCAACTAAATAAAAAAGCTGCCGTTGTTGGTGCTAGCAAGTTTTCCAGTTCCCCAAAGTTCCCCAGTTGCGTACGATCCGCCTATCCACAAATGACTAGGTCAAGAAAACGTCCATCAAAGGCATGGAAGCGAACGAAAAGAGCAAGGAGCATTGCCACAGCTCGTAAGAGGATGTGGCTTGTTGCCACATCATTGGCGGAAAACTCTGACAGGTAGGCGTCGCATGACATAATTTATAGCTGTCCAATCCCTAAAGTGGAAACATCCTCAAAGGAGTGCAAAACTTGTTCGTAAGTAAAGCACGAGATGCACCGCAAAAAAAAGAAAAAAAAAGAAAAACAACTATAAAATAAAATAAAAGTTCACTTCGTTTTTCCTTTTTAGCTTGGAAAGTGAGTAATGACCAAATGCAGCATTTGCGCTTGCAGCGCGTTGTTGCTGACCCACGTTGGGTATACTATTCCTTACTTTATTAGAGGAAACGCGTGAGCGTCACCTACTCTCACATACGCTTACAGGTCTTTGTTTGTAATTTCACCTCTAGGGATCAGTCCTGTGCATTTGATGCGGACGTGATGGACACTGAAGCACAATGGGTGTCTACCCCAAAACGTCCAAACACGGGAAAGCCACAGGAATGTACTTTCATGCCACATCACGTCTGCGATAACAACGACGCAGGCAGTGATAACCGGCAGCAGTCGCTGAGAAGTGATCTGGAACTACCAGCATCCGCGCCGAGTGTTCACGGCAGATCGGGAAACGACGACAACCGGCATCGTTGTCCGCAACCTCTGCGTGCGACTTTCCAGAAACCCCTGTCAACACAAGCCAGTCGATGGTGTCAGAAACCGCAGACGGTGAACGAGCCACCCTAGTCATCAACTTTCAACAAGTGATTGAGGAATACGGAAAAGCTGCTGTTACTCATTCACAAGAATGCATGTTTTGTGGCCAGCTCCGGTTCTACAAAGAAGTTAGAGTGGGGCTGAGTGTCACATTGGAATATCGCTGCATCAAATCACCTCTCTGCACCTTTAGCCATTTTGTGCGCACACAACCTCCACTTGATTCGAAAAACAGCATCAATGCTAATATTGTTCGAGGATGTCTCGCGGTCGGAATTGGGTTCACTCAAGCCCGAGAACTTACAGCGTCAGTTGGCCTTCCCTTCCTTTCTTACAAATTGTATCAGAAGTGCGAGGACAAAATTGGCGAGAGTTTGCACGCTGCAACGTTGGACTCTATGAAGGCTGCCGCTCAAGAGGAAATCGAATTGGCGAAGCGACGTAAAGAATGTCCTGATCCTGACGGCTTTTAGCAGATTCCGGTCATAGTGGACGGAGGATGGAGTAAGAGGTCTTTTGGGCACAGCTACAATGCAAACAGCGGTGTCGCGGTTATCGTCGGCAAATATTCACGAAAGATACTGTACATTGGCGTCAGGAACAAGTATTGCACTCTTTGTCGACGTGCGGAGGCTGAAGGGAAAGATCCTTTTCCACACACCTGTGCACGCAACTGGGCTTCATCTTCGACCTCAATGGAGCGCGACATTATCGTCCAGGGTTTCCAAGAAAGTGAACGAATGTACGGAATCAGATATACGACACTAATTGGCGATGGAGATAGCAGCGTTTTCGTTGCTGTTCAAACACAAGTTTCATACGGTCGATTGGTAAAGAAAAGTTGAATGCGTGAATCACCTGGTCAAAAATTACACTAAAGGACTGTACATCGCTGCAAAAGACACCAAAGCATTCACATCACCAGGTGGAAGGAAAGCCAGGAAGATTTTGTCGTCAGCGAATATCCGAATCCTAAAGGGTCTCGCGAGGTCCACGGTTAGACGACATGCCCAAAACACCCACGCTGTGACGCCTGAAGCGATACGGAGGCTACGTCACCAACTGAAAAAAGGCCCGTATCATGTTTTCGGCATCCACAGCGGCTGTCCCTCTGAGCATTGTCCCATCAAGAGAGGTGATGCGGTTGAACACGAACGACGGACCGAAAAGGGCAGGCTTCTAATACGATCCGGCATGATGGTTGAAATTCAAAAGGCCATTGATATACTCGCTGACAGGAGTGACATGCTCCTTCTGGACGCAACAAGCAATGAGGCTGAGACATACATGAGCATGGTTGCTCGTACAGTAGGCGGAAAGCGTGTGGACTTTGCGAAAGGCAGGGGGTATGGAAATAGATGTCGCCTTGCAGCCATCGCATACAACATGAGAGGCGCAAAGTGGCACGCATTCTACCTGCAGAAGTCATCCGGGAAGAGGCCGACGTCTTCGTTGATCAAGATAATAGAAGAAAGAGACGAGACGAACGCAAGGCATGCAGAAAAGCGGTGCGTCGTGACAATCCCTGCAGGATGCTAAAATTTGCAAGCGTCGCCGGCGACAAGGACTATGGGCCAGATTCACAAAAGCCGGATCTAGAACACCATCTTTCTGCAGAAAGCTAAAGAGCTAGCTGACAAAATAAAACTTACAGCCCACGAAGCGAACACCCTCCAGGAATCTACGCTGGAACAAAGTCAGTGCTCACTTTGGCGTGCAGAAAGAAAGCAGAGGATACCTTCCACCTCGATTTACAGCATATGTCGGCTGCATCGAGCGACTTTCAACTACTTGTCAATTGTGAAGCAGATATTGTGTCCCAGGTCATTCCAGAGCAGTGATTGCCAATGCGGTATGGACCACGAGAATGAGGCAGCTTCGGTATTCCAAGCCAGAAATCCAGCCTGTGTGGTGAAGCGCTGTGGTCTTTTTGTGAATCCTGACACGCCGTACGTGGCTACGAGCCCCGATCGCCTTACTGATGACGATGGCATCCTTGAGATCAAATGCCCTGCAAGTGCTCAAAACTACCCGTCCATCGTGGAAACTGCTAAGAGACATCCCAGTGGCGTCAAAGTTTCCAAAGAAGGTTCACTGTACCTGCCGCGATCACATAAATACTTTTATCAGATCCAAGCGCAATTAAATATAACTAAGAGAAGTTATTGCAAGCTTGGGATCTGGTCACTCACGGACACGCAGGTACTTACAATAAGAAAAGACCCATCGTTGTGGGAATGCCTGTTGTCCCAGCTCAAAAAGTTCTACCTACATTACCTGATGCCAGAAATAATCGATCCCCGTGTAACAAGGCACATGAAATTGAGAGAAGATGCTGTGGAAATGAGTGACCTTCAGGACCTGCTGTAGCTGTTGTCCACGTTTGTCCTTACTACTCCGTCGCAGGTTGTAAGGTGATGGCATACCGAACTACAGAATGTACGAAGCAGGATTTCATTATTTGAAGAATGCGCTGCAAGAGTGACAGCCTTGACTCTGCTTGGCTTGGATGTAACATGTGTTTTAGCTGATCCACGTCCAAGTCAGCGTGTCGAGAACAATTTCTTTGCAATATTTCTTGCATGGCAGTAGACAATGATAACTGTGTGACATTTTATAGGCAATCCGCCACTAAGCTGTGTTTTTTTTTGCTTTTTTTAATGATCATTTCAATGGTTCATGAATGATCATGGTTCATGGTTCAATGAGTGATCATTCATTGGTTGCCGGAGCGTGACAGGTATTGTGTATGTGTGTGCGCAGATAATTTCGAAACAGTTCACAAAACAGAAGAAAGAAAATGTTAGAAAATGTTGGCTACTTAGTTGATCGTTAGAAGCCTTGGCTGCCTTGGCCTCGTCTGATGCCGACTAATCAGAAAAGAAAAAAGAGAAAATGGGGCGCTCTTTACTGCAATCCGCTTCAGTTATCGGTGGTGGTGGGCAAGAGGAACGCTTAGACATTGTAGCGTGGTGAGAAATCATGCGCAGTAAACAGTGGGACTCGCGAACGTGTCATCTCCGCAATTTGATAAAGAGAATAATCAGGTGTAGTCGCTCGCCCTTTAATTTGAGGAAAGAAAAATTACAACAGGTTACGATGAATACACTTATATTTCGACAGCTTTTATTTTCGGCATCATACACAACTGCATTACGCCACACGTTTCGAAGCAGTGGGTAGGGTTCCTTAAAAGCCATCATGGCTGCCGCCTGTCGCGCAATTAATATGTTCGAACGAAAGAAAAATAACTCGTCGGAAGGACAGGTATGGTGAACTATAGTTCACCATAGTACAGGTCATGATAAGCTAGTACAGCCATTGTGTCGTAACGACGGAAGAAAAAGACCGTGTGGGTTTCGTCAACATGTAGAATGCAAACTCTCTGAATCACTCTTCCAAAGCGATTTTCTGATATAAACAGATAAATGGCGCACATTCCAAAGAGTAATATATGTCTTTTCGTGTACACAATTTCCTTTACAAGGTGTTTACTATTGATCTCTTTCTTCTCTACACCCTGAAAAGAAGAAGAAGCAGCCAGCGGGCTCCTCGTGCCGTCAGTACCCAAAGTCAGACAAGGTATAGACCACTGATCTCTATGTATAAAGGCTGGATCGCGCATGGGAGAGGGGCTTGTGGGGGAGAGGCGTGCATTAGGGCCGCCATGTTGGGAGGCCCTAAAACGCAGTGTGCGCCCATAGAAAACAATGGGAGGCAACGGAGATTGTGAGTATTTATTGCGCTGCAGGCGTTGATCGTTGTTTGTCATCACACAACTTTGTAAGGTGCCAGTATACTGATGTATCCTAACAGTGTTTCACAGGTGTCCTGTCGTTCGATTCTTAATTACGTTATGTTTTGCATTCCGAAACTAGACCGTCACGGCAGTGCAGCGCTGGCGATTGTACTACAGTACGTTTCCCAGCCAATATTTCAATAAGAAACGATGTGAGGTTAACAACAACCATGTATATGTAATATCCCGTGCTGCGTTCTGGACAAAAATTGTTCCATAAAGAACGGTCCGGGATGATATATACTCGCATGGCAGAAAGAGATCGTACTGTAGAATCACAGCCGTTGTCTTAGTCGTGTATGGGTTTAGTATGATTTATATCAAGCATCGCTGCAGAAACAGTCTTTTAGTAAACGACAGCGGTGCTTTGCCTCGCAAATATGGACACACCGAAGCAGCCCTAAATACTTCACGCAATTAGATCACGCTCGTTAGGACAGTCAATCAGGTAGTGATGTAAGCTTAATCAATTAAGTTACTTAGAAAGTGGTAACACCTCCTTGAGACACAGGACTTATCTCTTTTTGAAGTACAGCCCTTCTATGTTTGTTTGCTTCTTCCTTTATTTGTTCCGATTATTTGCACGCGCGGTTGTGCCAAACTGAATGTCCTTCTCCAGCACTCACATGCTTGTGTTGAATACAACTGCAGCGTGAGAAAAGCTGCTTGGGGACGGGGTCCTGCTATCCAGCGCCGACTTTGTCATGCTTGTTATGTGGAGCATGTTCCAAACAATGCAGCTCCACGTATGGTCTTCAAATTGCAACAGGACTATTTGGAGGTTGAAACAGTTGTGATTTTGTCATTTTGGCCCTCGTGTACCCAGTCTGTGAAACGCAAACAAAAAAGTCTAACACGATATGCTTTTGTAATGAAGATCACTGATGATGAGTAAAGATAATATACGAGTTCAAGTTTATTCAATTTTATATTATTCGTTATATTATTCAACATTTTATGTCAAGTTTATACAACATCAAGTTTATTCAAGTTCAAGATTTATTTATTGCACTTATGCGTTTCAGGATACAATGAACGTGCAGGGAGGTCGCAAAAGGCTACATTTATTGTTTTATGACCTTGCTACAATGGCAATATATATTTTAGGAATGACAATGGTCAGGTACGCTCTCTAAATTTGTAGCACTCAATTTTAGGTTGGAATGAGCAATGAATAACAACTTCCCCACTGATATTTTCTCACATATGCTAAATTTTAAATTTAATGTGATCGAATATGTGATAATATAATAATAATATATAAGAATATAATATGTGATAAATGAATGTGATCAACAGTAGATGTAAACAACATGAGTAGCCAGAGAAGTGCATTCTCAATAAATAATTGTCTTCTTATAGCATATATGTGCATGTCTATTAACTGAAACAATTATCACAGTTCCTTGACAAGTTTTAATTTCTGAGAGTGTACTGTAGAAGCTGCTTAGATCTACAACAGTTCATACAAGGTATTATATACTGTGAATGCCTTTAAAAATCCCATGTGACACATATCCCTTTACTTTCTGGAGATGCTGTGGTAGTCAAAGTTTGTGGGCATTACGCAGGTTCTGCACTCATTTCTTGAGTATGTCAAGGCAGCTCTGAAGTAACCTGCATTGATGATTATTATTCCAATTTTTATGGTGCATCGACAACAAAGGAAATAATACATCAGAACATTGGTTTGGGTGCAACCAGTTAAAAATGAATATGTTGTTTAATAAATGCATTGGACAAATGTTAAAACATCAGTTTAAAACATGGTTTACAATCCCTGTATCTTCTAATAATTAAGAAGATTAAAAACTATTCTAAAAAGAATTATAATCTCTAATTATTATATTGCTGGGTTAAGGAGCCTAAAGTGTAAGGTGTGTTTCTGATGTGAACATGTAAGAAAATATGCAAAACTGAGAGAGGCTAACCACAGTGCGTGCACTGAGGTTGTTCCTTCCTGTAAAGTAGAAACCAGTGGATGAGGAACGTACGTGATACTTACCTGTACACCCAGCCGTATCACACTGCACAGATTATTCACTGGGCAGCCCTCATGACGAAACCTGTATTGAGAGACCACTTTTGCCTTAAAACTGCTACAAATAGCACGACACGCTACAAATTATTACTATCGTAACAAGCTGACGATACAGCTCAGACACAAAGGCGTTATTCAAGTCGCGCCACACCACCGTTACGTAGGATTCTTTGTCACAAATCAAACCAAGGCACAAAACAATACATGAAAAAAGATGACAATCTTGGTCTCATTATGACGTAATACCGAACTTGTCCGCGAAGGTAATTCAAAGAAATGAATGTGGCACTTGCTTCCGCAGAGAACACCGTGTACCATGCTAGCAATGCATGCAAAAAAGCGCTCGAGTGTTCGCACATATATTGATGACAACACTACCTGTGTAGTGTAACATGTTCTTTCAAGCATATTATGCACTCAAACTGTATTTGCCGCCGGGTAAAATGCAAGTGTGCTCGATTGAACGTCGGAAGAGCGATCAAGCAACCTGCATCCAGTGCTCGTTTTGGGCAAAAAAACACTTCATAATGGTCAAATAAATGTACAGAATGGACGCCTATTTATTCCTTGATGAAGAGTGACTCACCTGTATAAGTTTAGGCCCTGTAACCTTGCCAGTACGGTTGGTACGACCGTAATTGCAAGAAGTTGCCATGATCGCTGCGGCGGCTGTTGTGGGCACCGTAAGATGGCGGCCGGTTTCTTCACGCTCGCGCTCCCTATCCGCGATCCAGCCTTTTACAATCGAGATCAGTGGTATAGACACGCAAACGCGCGTGCATTCGTCATTTCCGATTTTGGTCCAGAAATATCACGTGACTCAACAGTGCGTAGCGCCATCCATCGCGAGGAGATGACATGAGCGGGTTGGGTGATTCGGCCTTAAGAATCACGACAGCGCTACTCTTATTCCTAAGGCAGCTTATGCGGAAGAGAGAAAATGGCGGGGATGCCCTTACAGGTACAACAGCAGCAACCACAGCGTCATCACCTACAGAATTCAAGGGCTAACACAAGACAAGAACCACAAAAGTACTAGTCACATAACGCTAAACATGCCACAGCACGAACAAAAGGCCGCTACTTGTCACTGGTAAACAAGTCTAAGCATGCGCGTACAGGGAATATTCGTTACGGCAAACATGCGAGAAAAGGCTTAACACGAGCGAGGTAAAACAATGCGCAAACATCGGCAAATCACCCACCTTTTCCCCCGCGGCGATCACTTCCGTCGGCACCCAGGCACAAACTGTCCCGTAGCGGGGACAACGGAGCGACCGACCGCACATGTTCTCCCTTTGAGAGCCAGCGGCTGACTGATGCAGGCGCCACTGTACGGATGCTACGTATGCGCGCACGCTCGTAGCGCCCTCTGCGCGCACCTAGCGCCACCTGCGAAAGGCTAAGAGAGAAGTGTATTCCTGCGCCCTCTTCTTGCGTTGCTCATTGGTCGTGACGTAATCCCATTGTCCCAAGGCTACACACTTTTTCTCACATGGTCGACACAACTGGACAAGGTCAATCTGCAATGAAGCCATGGCGTGACGTCATCATGCACCTGCGTGGCTCAAGGGCGCGTGCGCTCTAGACAGGGGACCTATTATTTATTGAATCACTATCCCATGATTATTTCCTTTATTCTTCCATAACGACTGCATAGAAAACGACTGTTGCAGAAGAGCACTATGCATGAAAGCTGATCGTAGGAATTCCAGTCTTATGAAATGAGGCTTGCCAAGGAACAAAATATCCTAACACGTAACTCCATCAATGGCTAATAAGAGGACTAGGTACTCAACAAATCAAAAGAGAGTAAGGGTAACAAGGTGCGCAGAACGGTACATCTGTTCCATCCGACAGCCAGGCACGGGCCTGAATCGTAATGCTTTTTTCTCCTCTATAAAGTCACGCATCTGTCCCTCTTGCAGTTACTTTCTGAACTAACTTGATCGCAAAATTATTAAGAATCGCTCTAGCGTCATCGTCAAGACATGAACCGCAATCGCACGACTGCTGGGCAATCCACTAAAACAAACATAGAAAAACACTTGAACAGAGTGAAAAAGACACTCACCATCATCGGACACGTACACTACATTCCCTCATTGTAAATCCACTCGTCGCAAAATCCACCTGCATCGTCGAACACCATTCACCTGTGGCGAACCACACATCCGCACCCCATCAGAGGCAGATGGAACCCCACCGAAGCTTTGCTCTTCCACTGACGGCCAACACAATTGCTAGGAGCAGAATTAACGTATCCACACCCGCCAGTGTACAAGAGAGAAGTGAATCCTTGCGCCGCCTGCAGGCTTTGCTCGATGGTCGTGACGTCAGCCTACTGTCTCAGACCTACACTGTTTTTTTTTCTCACTAATGCTGGACAAGATCCACATGAAACAATAGTGTCACGGTATCACGTCATCGTGCAGCTGATCAGCACTATCCCGCGATTTTTTCCTTTATTCTGCTATAATGATTGCATAGGGAACTATTGCAGAAAAACTCCATAGATGAGAGGAGATTGTAGGAATTAAGCATTTCATTCCCAAAGTCTTACTGTACAGGAAAAAACAAAATAATGGTTCAGCAAGACATGTCCATCCCATCCGAGATCCAGGCAGGTAACTGAATAATGACGCTTGACTAGATAAAGCCACGCCCCTGTCCTCCTTGCGGTTACTCTCTGAACTAAATGAATCGCAAGAATCGCAGAAGAATCGCAGGTTCGGGCATGTCAGCGCATGTTTGTCAGACAACAAGGGGGGAAAAAGCGAAGAGAAACACTTGAACAAAGAAGGAAACCCTCATCAAACTATTTCTAAGCGCATACATTCCTCTTTTTCAAAAACAGTGCTCATCATAAATCCATCCAGGACAATACACACCATTTTTCTATTCCTACACTTTTTTCCAGTAGCGGTCAATGCATTGCTACAGACTGCGTGACCTCATCACATCCTGTTTGCAGAAGACAGCGGCAAAGACAAACACTCCTATTATTTATTGAATTGCAAGGTTATTTCTTTGTCCAACTTGTAATGCAACTTGGCTTCACTTACTATCCAGTCTCGGAGTATATTGGCCCCCGGTCCAGTGCTTTAACTGCCAGAAATACGGTCATTATGCCAGGAATTGCCGAGGCTCCCAGCGATGTAAAGTGTGTTCGGGACCGGATGATTTCAAACAATGTCTGGCCCGACGAGAGCCGAAGTGCGCCAACTGTGGTGGACAGCATACCGCGACCTACCATGCTTGTAGAGTTGCCAAGGACACAGTGGCTGCGAACTGACGACGTGTCCTGGACAGTAAGTCAAGTGCAGCAACCTTACCTTCGCGGCGTCCTTCCCCTGGAGAAGTCCACTTCCCACGGCTTACGGGTAGCACCGATCAGCCGACACACCGTCCCCCGAGACCGTTAAACACCTTTGCATCTGTTGTCAAGACTCCAGACCCAGCTGGAAAACCGCGCCTCAAGGCAGCCCCCCGTGATCACCTAAGCCGTCCCAAGCTCGACCGGAGAAAGAGGATCACTCCTTTGGCGCAATAATCGCTATGATGTTCACTGCCCTGCGCGCCATTGTCCAACAAATACCTGCTTGAGGAGATCTACCGATGGTCTCAGCATTTCGGTACATGGCGGTACATGGCTGTTTTACCCGAGCTTCGGTTACAGGTTTCTTTATCCAAACGTTTCTCGTTAAATGGCATTTATGTGAAAGCTGTTATGGAACCACTATAGAGTATGTTCGCTTCGTTGCTAGAAACGCTGTTCACACGATTTTTATTGCACTCTTACTGACATATGGGTTGTTTTGGGAAGAACATAGCGGGGTTTTATTGCAATGTCAGCAAAAATGCCAGAATACTACAAATCTCAATAGCAGGAAAAACGTCACATAAACGCGGGCAACGTGGCGGATCAGCCATCATCCGTAAATGATCCCTTACAGTAGTCATCCGTTCTATGTGGCCATTGCAACTTTTGTTTTGCAAACCACTGCGGCAATATCCAGCAATAGGAATGTGTTTGTGATGTGATATACCTGAGGTATATTGAAAACTGCGATGTTTGGTTGTTGGTCCTATAAAACATGGGAACCTCTATATCCAGTGCCAAATATGATATATAGTCTGATATGATATATATAATATAGTCTACAATGTTCCAGTGTCCTGCAGTGGGGTATGTATAGGCCGGTAAGGCCCCTTCATAAATGAAAAAAAAAAAGCACAACTAGCGTTCGTTCAAGCAGTACTAGCGCTGGAGCGTTTCTGCGTCATTTTCGCTCTCCACCTGTGAATGGCTAATCATCCACCACTTCCTCCAACAGCCCCTTGTCGCCACACGACTATCTTTCAATGGAATGCTCGAAGTCTCCAGTTGAAGACGGCTGATTTTCGCCAGTTCACATTGCGGCACAAATTCCTCTTGCTCTGCGTCCCCGAATGCGGTATCACAGAAGATTTGCGGCTCTCGAATTACCTTACCTTCCTTTCTGAACCCCGAGGACGAACAAGTTGTGTCGCGCTTTTTGTCCGGTCTGACATTCCCGTAGTCCGCCGGACAGTGCGCACACAGGGGACTTGTGACTACGTGGCCTGCTCCGTTTGTCTAAGCTCCCTTGATTTCATGGTTGCCTCCCTTTATTTGCCTCATGGTGTTCCCTATGACATTGCTCAACTGGACACACTTATTGCCAGCCTCCCGTCGCCGCTTGTGCTTTGTGGCGATTTCAACGCGCATAATGCCGTCTGGGGTAGCACACGCACCGACGCAAGAGGACAGGGCCTTGCAGACCTCTTCGCCGACAGAGCTCTAAGTATATTAAATGACGGTTCCGCAACATATCTTCAATCCACATACCTCTCCTCATGTCTTGATCTTACCGCTGTGTCAACATCAGTGGCCCGTCTTTTCACATGGAGAGTAGATGCTGACACCCTTGGAAGCGACCATTTGCCCGTTCTTATCGGCATTCGACGATCGCGTCAGCCGGCTACATCACGTTCCGTCAAGCGAACCAACTGGCAGCTCTATCAGGCCACACTGGAGTCGGCTTCGTCAAACGACGCACTGGGAAACCAGCTGGATTTTGCTCGTACTGTAGCAGGTGCTGCGCAGGCTGCTACTAGCTGCTTCCGTGTCCCGGTGTGCTTGTCTGCCGTCGATGCTAAGTATGAGCGGCTTCGTGATCTACGTCGTCGCGCGGAACGCTGTGTGTGACGCACTGGTCACGCTCCTGACCGCCTTGAACCCCAGCGGGTTCAGAAAGCTATTGGGCGCCATCTGCGTCAGCTTGCGCGGGACCATTGGCGCAGGTTCCCTTTCTACATCACAGCCTGAACTACAAATTGCCGAAGATTTGTGCGTCAGACTTACCACCAGCACCCCCAGCTCAGGGACGCCTGCAGTCCCAGTCCACGCCCCAAGTCATCCTGTCCTGGACACACTGTTCACCCTCTCTGAACTCGAAACTGCACTTGCAGCCGCTCCTCTGCACACCTCACCTGAGGCAGATCAAGTTACATATAAGGCCCTTTGGCACCTTCCTCTATCGGGCCGCTGGCACCTCCTACGGCTTCTCCATGAGAGTTGGTCCACCGGACAAGTTCCGGAGAATTGGAAGACGGCCTTGGTGGTTACTATACTCAAACCGGGCCAATCGCCGCACCACATTGACTCTTTCCACATTGCCCTCACCAACTGCATAGGGAAGACACTTGAACGCATGAATTTCACATGTCTCAGATGGGGAGGGCAATGCGACGGAAAGAGTCAATGTGGTGCGGTGATTGGCCCGGTTCAATAAATAATAGGTCCCCTGTCTGCAGCGTAAGCGCCCTTGAGCCACGCAGGTGCATGATGACGTCATGCCATGGCTTTATTGCAGATTGACCTTGTCCACTTGTGTCGACAGTGTGAAAAAAACAGTGTAGCCCTGAGACAATGGGATGACGTCACGACCAATGAGCAAGGCAAGAAGAGGGCACAGGAATCCACTTCTCTCTTATCCTCTCGCACGTACGCTCGTGTTACGTCTCACTGGTGGTCGCCGGAGAGGGCGCTAAGAGCGGGCGCATGCGTAGCGGCCGCAGCGCGTCGCCCCAGTCACTTGCTCGCTGAATCTCGTGGAGTGCAGACGTGTCCTCGGCCACTCCGCAGCCCCTGCACAGGTCAGTTTGTGCCTGGCTGTTGGATGGAGCTGTCGCATCGGTGTGCGCTCCTGTTGTGGTGGGCTGATTTGTTGTGTAACTAATGCTTTCGCTCGTGATAATTTTGTCCCCCTTTTTTATGATTTTCATGCCCGTGCATGTCGGGCGCTGGTTGCTGTTGTCCGGGAATCCCCGCCATTTTCTGTCTTCTTCTGCCTTGGGAACGAGAGTAGCGCAGGTATGATTCTTAATAATTTTGTCATGGAATTAGTTGAGAAAGTAACCGCTAGGGGGTGCAGATGCAGGACTTGATAGAGGAGAAAAAAGCATTACGAGTCAGTTCTCTGCCTGGCTGTCGGATGGGGCAGTCGTATCGTTCCACGCTCCCCTTGGCTGCTGTTGTGGTGGGATGCTTTGTTTCTGTGTCTGATTGTTTTTGTTGTTAGCTATTGATGGTTAGCATATTTACTCTTGCTTTCACAGCCTTCGTATTATGAGTGTTTTTCTCTTTGCGTGTCGAGAGCTGTCCTAACCTGCCCAGACATGCCATGATGACGTCACAGGATGACTCTAGTGGGCACTGACCTCCCCTAGTAGGTGCAGACTACAGACACGTCGTCGTCGTCAAAGTACATCCCTCTCTCTCCAGTGCTCCATGTCTGCATGTACTGCGCCATAGCAGACGGCCCGGCCGTTCTCATGATAACACGAAGCTTCGAAAGTATTGTTGTCAATTTCTACATACAACATGTCTTTGCAAGCATGGCAAATTGGTTTAGGCGGCTCCCGTATGCGTTTGCCAGCAGCGGCGGCGATGCGTCTTGGGTGAGGCAGCTTTGCGGGGTGGGCAGCCTGATGACTGCAGGAGTGGTGAAGCGTTTCTTATGTTTCTTATTTATTTTTTCCTGGCAAAAACACAAAGACGATGCTTCCATGAATCTGTAAAATAAATCTTCAAGGGGTATGCTATCAAATGCAATTGGTCCCATTTTTTAAAATCAAAACCACTTCCGTGTGCGATTGGTGACTGAACGTGTGGTAAAAAAGAATATTTCCGAAATTCATGATTTTTTTCTGCGCGCCAAGTCTGTGCGCTTCAAAATATTTTAACACGTTCTGTGCCTCCTACACAAATTAATTAAGTAAATATGAAAAAATCTAAAGTTCTTCAAAAATATACAGCAAATTTAGAGTTTTCTCGGGGCATAAATACTTTATAAAAGGTGTGGATCAGCCTTCACAGCGTATTGGAACGAAAGTATTACGCTTTGCCCCCACTCAGAAGAGATTTTGTTGAAATTTGCGCAAAAGCGCATGGCAACAATGAGCCACGGGTTTTTTAAAAACATCTGGGAACGTTGAGCGCAATGACTAGTGCGTTCGGCATGGAATGACCTATATGTCGATCTGAGCCACACGCACCAACGTCTGCGAGCGCCACACCGCAATCGAAATGCATGCCACATCGCGCGAGAGGCGGGCCCTACAGCAAACTTTCGACCAAGGTGTACGACCAGGAGGATAGAAGGACAGTGGCTTAGGATTAGCCTCGTTTTGTGCTGAGGGCTATCTGGTACAATGCCCTTCACAAATGTCGCGGTACAGACACCGTCAAGTAAGAATCGCATTTTTAATTCAGGAGATCGACGTAGACGACGAATCCACATCCTCGCACCAAAGTACTGTTGTGAACAGACAACTGATAGATGTGAGTATTATCTATATGACGTACATTTACCCACGTGTATGTTGCTCGTGAATTAGACTCGACAACTTGCATCATTCACGTACTGTTGATCCCGTCGTCATGGCTCGCTGAAGTCATCATCACGCACGAAAGTCCCTGTCTTGACAAGAAATTTGGGGTTGCGTATTATAGCCTTTGTTGTGTGGAAGACGGCTGTTTACCTCTCTCCCTGACAAAGGAAACCGCCTTGCTACGCGCTGGCTTCGTTTTGGTGGCTTGTGAAGCGGTGACGCCGTCCGCGTTGCTCTTGCCAATGTGAAGGTAGATACAGGCATCTTCGAGAACGAGCCCATTTCAGCAGCTGATATCGCCACACTTGAAGCAAAGACCGTTGTCTCCTTGCCTCAGGAGCATGGGATGAAGCTACTGAACATTCTCTTCCGTTACGCTTCCTTTTATTTTTTTGATTTTGGGCGATTCTCCTCCTGAATCAGCCACGCACGTGACGCACCGCACAGACACTGGAACGACCCCACCTACTGAGACAACGACCGTTCCGTGTTCTGACAGCTGAACGGGATGACATTGAGAAAGAGGTACAGAAGATTCGGTCACGAAATATTATGTGACCCTTCAACAGTCCCTGGGCGTCTCCGGTTGTTTTGGTCCAAAGAAAGATGGCAGTGTAAGCTTTTGCGTTGACTACCGAAGAGTCAACAAGGTAACAAGGCAGGACGTGTACCCTATGCCCGCATTTTGTGCTGAGGGCTATCTGGTACAATGCCCTTCACAAATGTCGCGGTACAGACACCGTCAAGTAAGAATCGCATTTTTATTTCAGGAGATCGACGTAGACGACGAACCCACATCCTCGCACCAAAGTACTGTTGTGAACAGACAACTGATAGATGTGAGTATTATCTATATGACGTACATTTACCCACGTGTATGTTCCTCGTGAAATAGGAGACGATGTAATTACCCGCCCATTACAAGAAAGTATATAAATAGCGCCTCTAGGAATACCAAGAAGAGCGCGGAAGTAAAACTCTCAGGCAGAGCTGATAATTTTAAATTACAGGCGGAAAACTGCAGTAAGCTGGAAGGTTTCAGAATTTACGACAATTGTTTACGATACAGAGAGTTCCGCAATGTTAGATTGCCTCTGCGAGATTAGTATCCTTGCAACATCACCATTTACTGACGTTAATCCTCAGACTACCGCTCAGGATGTTCCGTATTCATCAATTCTGCTCCAGTTGTGCAGCTTGCGTGAGGGACCTACATTTTAGAGAAATACATAAATGTCTTTTGAGGGGCAAGCCAGACGGTCTTCTCAAGGTCGCTCGTAATCGTCATCATCAGGCTTAACTGTTTGATTTGCTTGGTGTGCGGACTCTTTGGCTGTGCTGTGCGATGCCGAATAAACACGGTTTCTGCCCGTCCGAATCCTTCTTAACAGTTTGGTGGAGGTTCGTTTCGCATCTCGAGTCCCGAGTTTCTACTAGCAGCTCCTTCGTCCATATCTCCGTCTCCCGTTCTCGCATTTCTTCATGACGCGCATTCGTTCTCGGAGGCTCGTACTCAGGCTGCCGGAGCCAGCGTGATCCTCCGGTTTTCTTGGGGACTGGAAACCAAGATATTGAAGACTGGCTCGCGTCCTACGACCGCGTGAGCTCACGCAACAGATGGGACGATTCTGCTAAACTGAATAACATCGTACTCTGCCTCACCGACCTCACGAGCATTTGGTTAGAAAATCACGAAGCGAAGTTCGAGACCTGGGCTATCTTTTACAGTAGTGTTCGCGAATTGTTTGTCACCGCGGCGGTTAGGAAGATGGACGCTGCTCCGGGCTTTTCGGTACGTTACCAACAACACCATGAATGTTACACAGCGTACGTATATCGAGGACGCCCTGGCTGTTTGTACTCGTGCAGATCTTGTCATGCCTGAGCTCGAGATGATCAACCATATAAGCAAAAGCATCGCTGAAAAGGCCTTCCAGTACATTATTCTGGAGGAACCTTCCACCGCCGCCAGTGTGATCGAGGCGTGCAGATCGCTTCAAGAGGAACGGAGCTCGCGCGGCCTGCGTAGCGCGTCATTTCGCGCTGCCCAACCTTCCGTGCCTGGTACCTCGAGCCTTCCGTGCCTGGTACCTCGAGCCTTCCGGACGTGGGAGCACTCCGAATGCTTGTTCGTCAACTGATTCGCGAGGAGTTGACTTACGTAGTGCAGCGACCAACTCACCTTGAAGCCTGTCCACCACCTGCGCAATCTGAGTCTTACTGCCTGCAGCCTTTGATACGAGGCGAGGTGGCGCTGCGCTGACACCGAACTGCACTACGACACTTCGTCCGTCCTACGCTGATGAACTGCGCTAGTCATCCGGCTGGACTCCGTCGCAGGCGGTCTCACTGCACCATATAGAGCCTATAACTTCTCTCTTTACTTCCCTACCGTCACCACCACCTGTCTTTTACCGGCCGCAATGGCGGCGCCCTGAAACACGCATACACAGACACATAGGCGGCCACACTGCCCGATTTTGTCGGAGACACCACCGGTACATCAAAACTCAACATACATTCTTTGCTTACGACTCTCGTGCACATACAACAGCGGGTGACATGCTCTTGGACCGCAGTGACTATGTCGGCTCCAGAGCGAACTTTTCCCGCGACCCACCATGTTATCCGCCCCCTCAGCGAAACCGTTCAGTCTCACCTTCCTTGGCCGGTCCCCTGCACGTTCCGCACTTCATCAGGGGACGCCTTCAGCGCCGGAAAACCGCTAGTTGCGGTCCGGGGAGGAGGGCGGACTCCACTGTTCCGTGTTCTCCCCACAATGCCGTGGATGTTGTCCTCGGTGGGATATCTGTACAGGCTCTGATAGACACTGGTCCTGCTTCATCCGTGATCACGCTAGAAATGGCTCGGTGCCGGCGCAAAGTGATGGCCCCCTATTCTGGACCGTTAATGACATGTGCTACTGGGGATCCAATTTTGCCCATCGCTCGTTGTACAGCTCGCGTACAGCTCGAAGGCGATTGCTACCCCGTCGATTTTTTGGTCTCTGCTTCCTGCTGTGGTGACATGATTATTGGCTGGGACTTTTTGAGTGCGATCTCAGCCGTCATAATTTGCGCGGCAAAACATTTCATTGTCTCCTTTCTCAAGGTATCATGTTGACGACTCGCCCCCTCCGGGTCATCAAGTCTCTCTTCGTGAAGACGTTGTCCTACCCCGGCGGACAAATTGCATCATTCACGTACTGTTGATCCCGTCGTCATGGCTCGCTGAAGTCATCATCACGCACGAAAGTCCCTGTCTTGACAAGAAATTTGGGGTTGCGTCTTACGCAACCCCTTCTCTTCTTGGGGCTGAGTGGAAGACGACTGTTTACCTCTCTCCCTGACAAAGGAAACCGCCTTGCTACGCGCTGGCTTCGTTTTGGTGGCTTGTGAAGCGGTGGCGCCGTCCGCGTTGCTCTTGTCAGTGTGAAGGTAGATACAGGCATCTTCGAGAACGAGCCCATCTCAGCAGCTGATATCGCCACACTTGAAGCAAAGACCGTTGTCTCCTTGCCTCAGGAGCATGGGATGAAGCTACTGAACATTCTCTTCCGTTACGCTTCCTTTTATTTTTTTTATTTTGGGCGATTCTCCTCCTGAATCAGCCACGCACGTGAAGCACCGCACAGACACTGGAACGACCCCACCTACTGAGACAACGACCGTTCCGTGTTCTGACAGCTGAACGGGATGTCATTGAGAAAGAGGTACAGAAGATTCGGTCACGAAATATTATGTGACCCTTCAACAGTCCCTGAGCGTCTCCGGTTGTTTTGGTCCAAAGAAAGATGGCAGTGTAAGCTTTTGCGTTGACTACCGAAGAGTCAACAAGGTAACAAGGCGGGACGTGTACCCTATGCCCGCATCGATGACATCATGAACTGCTTTCACGGGGCAATCTACTTCTTTTCACTCGACCTGCGGTCCGGGTATTGGCTAATCCGCACGTCTGAAGACGATGTTAAGGCAACCGCCTTGCCACGCCGGACGGCCTCCATGAGTTTCTTGTGATGGCCTTCGGTTTGTGCAACGCTCCCGCCTAGTTCCTAGTTTGAACGAATCATGGACACTGTTTTGCGTGGACTACGCTGGCACATATGCCTGTGTTATTACTGGGACAATATTACCATATGTGCTTCTACCCTCGAAGACCGCATCTCACACATTTCTTCAGTGCACGACTACATTGCAACCGCCGGTCTCCAGATGAATCGAAAAAAAAAATCCTTTTGGCTTTCGGAACATAACAGTCCTTGGCCACCAAGTTTCACGAGAAGGCATATCTGCAGACCCAGACAAATACCGCGCGGTTTTCGACTTCCTAGTTCCAACGAACATCAAAGAACTGCGAAGCTTCTTGGGGCTTTGTTCTTACTTTCGCCGTTTCATTCGAAAGTTCTGTGACCTTGATGCACCACTTACCAAGTTTCTACGCCGTGACACTCCCGTTGTCTGGACTCCTCAGTGTGAAACGGCTTTCGACAGCACGAAGATTGCTTTGCCTTCGGCGCCCGTCCTTTCGCACTTCGATCCCCCGTTGGTTGCCGAGATTCGTACTGACGCTAGTGGATATAGTATCGGTACAGTTCTCGCAGAGCGTTGTCCTTCGGCGTCTCATACCTCTATGGCAGACCCTTCACAATCATCACGGGTAACCATGCGTTCTGCTGGCTCTGGATCCTGAAAGTCCCCTGTGGCCGTCTGGGTGGTTGGGCTCTCCGCTTGCAAGAATGCGACTCCGTCGTCAAATACAAATGTAGGAGGAAACATACTGATACTGATGCACTTCCTCGGTGCCCTCTACCTCCAGATCCTACTCCGCTACTCATGATATGTCCCCTGAGTTCCGTCGACCCGGCTTCGCTCCGCTTAGCTCAAATCCGGGATTCGTATTACTCAACGTTTATACGTCAGCTGTATGGCACAGAGCCTTTCACTAACAAGAAATTCCAACGCAAAGTCCGGCAGTGCGCCTTATTCGATGGCCTCCTGTAGAAGCGTAATTATTCCTCTACGGGTCAACGTTTCCTCCTCCCTGTGCCTGACCCCTACCGGCTCCAAGTTGTTGATGCCCTGCACGACGATCTGACGTCGGGACATCTTGGATCCTTCAAGACACGTGAACGGGTTCGGCATAGATATCTGTGGCCGCGGTTATACCGATCGATCTCGAAGTACGTCACCGCGTGCAGACCCTGCCACAAACGGATCCCTCCCCCTCCCCTACATACGGGTCTGCCCCACCCCTTGCTGCTCCTGAAGCTTCCTTTCAGCGAGTCGGCATTGATCTCTTCGGCCCTCTAACGCTGCCGTTGGGTCATCGTGGCCATAGACCATTTAACTCGTTACGTCGAGATGGCCCCGCTTCCCACTCTGAGGAAATAGCTGATTTCTCCACCAACTCTATTTCACACTGTCATGGCATCCCTCGTTACCTGGTAACGACCGCGGCCGCCCATTTCTCGTGAAGCTATCCAAGACATCATCTCTGCCTGTTCAGTGATACACGCGCTATCCTCGGGCTACCTTCCGCAGACGAACATCCTCAATGAGCGCTTCTACCACACGCTAGCCGATTTGCTGTCGTTCTACTTCTCGGCTGACCACACCAACTGGGACTGCCTATTGCCATTCCTGGCGTTTGCGTAAGTAGTATGTAATGGTTGAGAAACAACATGGGGGCGAAACTACAACCTGGACCCTGCCCTTAGCACTGCGCGTATTTTTCCCCGCGCGGCGCGTGTGCAGAGAGTTGTCCGCGCGCTTATCGGCGGGGAAGGGCTGCGCGTGCGCTCATCGTAGCGTATTTTTCATCCTAGGCCGACTTCACTAATTTTTTCCGGTACAACAGGTGAGCGGTTTACATGCAGAGACATGCCAAGAAGGGTCATACACAAAAAGCACAAGTGAAAATGTATTTATTAATGTTAATCAAGTTGCCAATTGTAAAATCAATAGTGCAAGGAATTATGCTGTGACTCTGTGTGAATGGGAAAACCCAGCCAAAAAACCTGAAGCAGAAGAAACACAATACACATAACAAAGAATATACTTATTACTGGCATGATGCAATAGCACTGGATACGTATCACAGATCAAACACAATATTTTTTATTAACTGTAATCACACAAGTTTTCAATGAATCAGAAGGAATAGCACATTTAATCCAAGAAGATACAATCTTAAGATCTTAATCAATACGATTACAATCAATATTACAAGTTTTATTATAAAAAGTCTGAGATGTGATAACCTGATAGATGTAAGTAATTTCGAGCACAATATGGAAGCTAAGTTTAATATTCAATATGACACAAATTTAATTAATCAATTTCTATTGAAGTGAATAGCGCAGACATAAGGCAATTCGAATCAACAAATAACATTAATATAGAACAAATCATCCAACATGTAGGGAAATAATAGCTACACCATATCAAAACGAGAAACAATCACCACATTTAATCAAAGAAGATATTCCTAGTCAATATGATTATAAACAAAATTATAAGTTGTGTTATAAAAAGTCTAATATTCCTATACGTGAGAACCATCAGTGCAATAGCGTGAAGTTCTGATAGTTGTATGTAATTAACTGTGAACAGCAGAGACCCTGGAAGACTATGGGACACGAACACAAGAGGAAATAAAATATATACCACTACAAAGAAGATATTCCTAATCAAAACAACAGAGTAATCTATCATTCAGAAAATCAGAAGAAAAAATCAAACTCATCAGAAAATAGATGTTAAAAATGAACTTCACCACATAGCACGCTCGTAGCCAACAAACAGAACAAAGAACGACACGAACACAAGAGTGAATAAAATCTATACCACTACAACGAAGATATTCCTAATCAAAACAACAGAGTAATCTATCATTCAGAAAATCAGAAGAGAAAATAAAACTCATCAAAAAATACACATGTTAAAAATGAACTTCACCACATAGCACACTCCTAGCCAACAAACAGAAAAGAACGACACGAACACAAGAGGGAATAAAATCTATACCACTACAAAGAAGATATTCCTAATCAAAACAACAGAGTAATCGATCATTCAGAAAATCAGAAGAAAAAATCAAACTCATCCGAAAGTACAACCAGATCTAATGATATATGCCCTGATTTGTTGAAGACGGGTGCCGATAGATGTATGGAAGACCACGGAACACGAACGACAAGAGGAAATAAAATCTATACCACTACAAAGAAGATATTCTTAATCAATACGATTACAATCAAATTACAAGTTGTATTTTAAAAAGTCTAATATTCCTATACGTAAGAACCATTATTGCAATAGCGTGAATATCTGTCATAACATTTCGAGCGCAATACGGAATCTCAGTTTCATATTCCAACATTACTCAACTAATAATTTCTTATTAAGTGAACAGCATAGACGTAAGGAAATAACGAGAAACAGCACAATCAACAGCTACAATTAATAGAGAGCCAAACCTGCGCACCATCCAACACATAGAGAAATAATAGCTAATCAATCTATCAAAAGGCGAAATAGCACAGACTTAACGCTGAAGAACAGAGGAACACGCGGCGACACGTAAACAACAGAGGAAAATAATCTATCATTGAACCATCATAAAATCGACCAATATACAATTTTCATTCTAACAAACACTACCAACCTTGATGGAGGTATCCAAGACGTAGAAAATATGCACTGTTTTCACTCTTTTCCTCAAAGCCGGGAGACTTTATGTCTCTATCTATATGACCAAGCTCCCATGCTTTATCACTCAAAGGGTTGGGGGCTATATTCGTTCGTCCAGCAAACACTATCTTCTAGAGCTCTAATAAGATAGTTCAAAGGCGATATATTTTATTGTGCAGCGCAAATAGATGTCGATATCACTCGCGGAGATCACTATCTTTTCGCATCCTTTCCTTGAGACGGAAATGTTTCGTCAAAGTGGTTGTGAAGTCGACCAAGTTTGTAGAGATGCGATATTGTTGTTGAACATGTAGAGAAAGTCCAAATTATTAATTGGTAGCAACGATACTCAATCAAAAAACGAGAAACAAATTTAATTACATCAATTTTTGTAATATCTTGCAAGAGAAAGTTCTAATGAACCACACAGAAAAATCAAATGTGAAACACAACTCAGAAATATGAGGCATTCCCAACTCAGAGATTATTTTTACTTATCTCAATTGAGTGAACAATTGAAACAAATACGACACAATTAATACATCATGCATACATATTGTCCGACTCATTGAATATCAGTCGAACCTGAAACAAAACAATAATTAATTCAGACAAATCATTTCTAAGCAAGCAGCGTGGATACACCATAGAATCTGTACAGAAACTTCTCATTTTCAATGAATAAACATGATCAACTAGTGAATTCAAGCGATCAAGTGTGATGAAACCCGACGACCCCCAACACCAACATCAAGTTAGGGAGGGACGGCCTCTAGTATGGCCTTGTACATAGAATCATTGAAAGCGCACATTTTTTCTTACTCATCACATCTTTTTGTAAATCATTTTCCATAATTCTCATGGCATGGGGATATTAATCACATTCTAAAAAAATTTAATCAATAAAATGATAAGATACGAAGGCAGAAAAAATAGGCGATGTCAAGTTGCCGGTGGTGAGTAAATCAAAGAGTGATATTAAACGGTAGGAACAACTTATTTATTTACACATGGTAAACAAGACTTTCGTGCACGGGGCTGCACTTCTTCAGGTTACAAAAATATAAACATGGTACAGGTACATATGTACAGTTGAAGGGGGAGTTCAGGCATGAGAGGGTAACAGGTTGAGGGAAATGATGCAACCACAGATAAAAATCAAAAGAACATAAATACAAAAGCAGGAGTATCAGAAGCGAAACATAACGCCAGCCCAAGGGCTTATACACAGGAAACGAGAACACTTGTTGGTAACGTTCCAGGAATTAAGGATAAAAAAGGGGGGGGGGGGTTATGGCGACGGAATGAGGACACAGGTGAGGAGTACAAAGGTGACCAGTGGACCGTGAGAAAGTGAAGATGGAGGAGGTCTCAGGAGAGAGACAAACGAAGAAAATGTGGAAATTGGAGAGTTGTGTGTGTGTGTTTATCATTATCTTTTTTTATTTGAAAAATTATATTTACGGGTTCAATAATTGTAGTGGGCCTTCGTGGATATTCAAACCATGAGGCTTCAGAGACTGGAATTTCGCAATTGCACGCGAATCCTTTTTAATTGCAAAATTCCTGTCTCTGAAGCCTCATGGTTTGAACATCCACGCAGGCCCACTACAATTATCGAACCCGTAATTTCAAATAAAAAAGATAATGATAAACACACACACACAACTCTCCAATTTCCACATTTTCTTCGTTTGTCTCTCTCCTGAGACCACCTCAGTCTTCTCTTTCTCACGGTCCACTGGTCACCTTTGTACTCCGCACCTGTGTCCTCATTCCGTCGCCATAACCCCCCCCCCTTTTTTTTATCCTTAATTCCTGGAACGTCACCAACAAGTGTTCTCGTTTCCTGTGTATAAGCCCTTGGGCTGGCGTTATGTTTCGCTTCTGATACCCAGCCTTTTGTATTTATGTTCTTTTGATTTTTATCTGTGTTTGCATCCTTTCCATCAACCTGTTACCCTCTCATGCCAGAACTCCCCCTTCAACTGTATATATGTGCCTGTACCATGTTTATATTTTTGTTACCTGAAGAAGTGCACTCTCGTGCACGAAAGTCTTGTTTACCATGTGTAAATAAATAAGTTGTTCCTACCGTTTAATATCACTCTTCAATAAAATGAGCATAGATATGCTTTTAATTAAGTGTAGACGCGCACTTGAAAACAGAAGAGACAATTGTTCTACATTGAAAAGATGGACAGATTTTGTACTCGCTACCATAAGTCATGGGAGGATATGATAAAACACTGCGTCGAAAAGGAAGAGCCGCGAAACGATTCCATTATCGCTGCATTTCAATACGTTCTAGACATGGTCGTATTCGGAGATATGGTACAAACTACAGAACTGAAGATGCAAGAATTCATATGCCGAATCTACAATACTTGTAAAAATATCTGCACATCAACGTCGGAAGGGCCGTTGGGATTGATGGCGGAGTTTTTGAGGTTTACCAACGAAGAATTGAAATACACTAGACCAGATGTAATTCTAATAATTGCAATGGGCATTGCGTTCATCAAGAGAGCAGTCAGATCAAATTATCATATGCAAGCTGTCTATATCGCACGGTTCATTACGGATTTGTTGAAATTACACATAGCTGAGATGGAAAGTACGTAAAATCTTATCACGTGATATGTTCCACTACCACGGCAACGCAATTATTTTATTCTACCAGTTAGTGATGTCGAATGAACAGAAGTTCAATATTGTCGTGCAAAGTCTGATGTATCATCATTTATTGAAACTCAACAAACATATCAATTGCGGTGGACCACTGGACGATTTTCATGTAATACTCTCTTGTACACCATTCAAGTATCTTCATACAAAGAAAGAAAACATCAGTAAGAGACTGTGCAAGTTCATCGCGACAAAGTGCAAGTTGTTGAAGCAATACAAACACGGCGACAAGATACCACCTGCGTTAATCAACGCTGGATTCAAGTGCCCAATAATCCGAATAAACTACTTGATGTCTTCGGAATTCATCAATCAAGACAACAAACGAAAACTTCAGAGTTTGGAATACAACTGTAATTTATCGGAATAAACAAGCATATAATTGAAATAATTGTATTCTTTGTCATCATTGTAATGTATTCTACACATCGCAACGAAAACAGCTTATGATTAGATTGAAGATTGCTAAGGAGACGAATATTCCACACTATGTGTAAGAATTCTCATATGGAATGAGACCTGGCCATCAAATAGGTTTTACCCGACTACACTCTGTACAAGTTCAACACCCGAAGGATAGAATTGCCGGAGAAGGATCGGTCATTGAAATTTAGAGACATGATACATCAGTCTATGATTACAAAAAAAAGGATCACTAATCTAATGTGAAAACTTATCATATTTCATGAATTAAATTTCCACAGTGCATGTATATTTCTCAATCAGTTGCACTAGCCCAGACGTAGTAAAAGAAGAAGAAAAGGCGTCTTTGACAAGCAACCCGATTGGAGTGCGGAACAAATAAATAAATATTTTTGTCAACACAGTTGTCCGTTTCTATGACTGGATAGGAAAAATGAGCCGTCCAAGATAGGGCAAAACGGGAAATAAGGCAAGATAACTGTTTGCGGCGGGATAAGTCAAAGCGTTCGCGACACAGTGTCATCGACTTTTACAATCTCATTCGGGTTCAGTGCCTGCGAGATAATACGAAGCCTTCGCGAAAAGCGAATCTATTATCAAATGCCGCGATGCAAATGGAGGATTTTACAAGCATGATGTGCAGGCGAAGTCTACATTTCTAATCACGTAGTCTTCGTAACACACGACACACAAACGTGTATGAAATAATTTCCAAGTGGCAATCAGATTTTGGGAGAAGTGGATCACACAACCGCCATCAGAAATGATTAACCAGTATACAATAAAGATGAGCGTTATGCATAAACACAATGGAAGATACGTTATATTAATTATAATAACCAGATCAGCGCAGGTCACACATAAACGTAGATCCAATTCACAAAATATACTCGAGATTTCCTGTAGCCGTACAGAAAAACTATCACTTTATTTTAGTGTCATAGCATATGGGCACTACAAATGGAAAGGCCATACTTTAATTTTATAAGTCTTTAGCTCATAACGTTGTAAAACACAAATTCCACACTAAAGGTCATTTTCTTCCTTAAATTATCGAAGTCAAATCTGCACGCTATTTCTTGCATTTCTCTAAAGATATAGATTAAAAACTTGTGCATATACTCACGCATACTATACAAGCTATTTGATTGTGGATTAATTGCTAAAATTTATCGATTCACATTCAGGAGAAGTCGTGACTACCACACATCAGTAAGAGTTTAATTACAATTTGAACAGGTGTTGCGATTTATGATCAATGTTGTAGAATGTGTAATTTCACAATACGCAAGCTTTAGCTCGCTCACTTTGACGAGCACTCTTTCACGATGTCAGAGAAGTTAATCGAATGGATTGATATTTTCTCTATACACTATAACATAACGCGATTTCTTTATGTCGTGGATATTAACAGTTACGAATGTTTTCCGAACGAAATTTACTTAAAACTCGAAGAACCCGCGTCAACGAACCCGTTTCCGGAAAAAGCAACACGTTCGCGTGTGGCATCGCGTTAACGTGTCGGGCGGAGAATCGCGTTTGGTTTCGGATATGGCATTGGGGAAACGCGGCCCGGCGTGTTGCCGAAACGTCTTCGAGGACACGGGTTCTTCGAGTTTTAAGTAAATTTCGTTCGGAAAATATTCGTAACTGTTAATATCCACGACATAAAGAAATCGCGTTATGTTATAGTGTATAGAGAATATATCAATCCATTCGATTAACTCCTCGTGAAAGAGTGCTCGTCAAAGTGAGCGAGCTAAAGCTTGCGTATTGTGAAATTACACATTCCACAACATTGATCATAAATCGCAACACCTGTTCAAATTGTAATTAAACTCTTACTGATGTGTGGTAGTCACCACTTCTCCTGAATGTGAATCGATAAATTTTAGCAATTAATCCACAATCAAATATCTTGTATAGTATGCGTGAATATATGCACAAGTTTTTAATCTATATCTTCAAAAAAATGCAAGAAATAGCGTGCAGTTTCGACTTCGAAAATTTAAGGAAGAAAATGACCTTTAGTGTGGAATTTGTGTTTTACAGCGTTATGACCTAAAGACTTATAAAATTAAAGTATGGCCTTTCCATTTGTAGTGCTCAGATGCTATGACACTAAAATAATGTGATAGTTTTTCTGTACGGCTACAGGAAATCTTGAGTATACCGGGTGTTTCAGTTAAATCCCCGGGCTAAATAATTCGCGAACGGGTGCACCAATCCACGCACTTTCTTTTTTACAAGTATATGTCCGATACCACCTACAAGCTGCACACCGTGTGAATGAGTGGGAGGCGCTCATTATTAAAATAAAAATGCAAATGAGTTTCGTCAAAAAGCGTATCTTCTAAAGCAGGGCGCTGTCGGCATTAAAATGGGTACCACCCCTTTTGGGACCTTCAGTGGACACCTTTTAGAGAAAAATCTGCCACCGAAGCGGGTCATTTGTTGCAGTAATTAATTGGTTTCGGTTTTCGTATTTTTGTCGCGGCTGGTCGCGGCGAAGCTCAAAAGGGCGTACTTCATTGGTGTAATTCATTGGTGTAATTCATTAATGTAAGGACGTAATTTATTGATGGATAAGGGAGTGAAAGAGCGTCCTTTTGCGCTGCGCCGCGACCAGCCGCGACAAAAATACGTAAACCGAAACCAATTAATTACTGCAACAAATGACCCGCTTCGGTGGCAGATTTTTCTCTAAAAGGTGTCCATTGAAGGTCTCAAAAGGGATGGCACCCATTTTAATGCCGACAGCGCCCTGCTTCAGAAGTTAAGCTTTTTTACGAAACTCATTTGCATTTTTATTTTAATAATGAGCGCCTCCCACTCATTCACACGGTGTGCAGCTTGTAGGTGGTATCGGACAGATACTTGTAAAAAAGAAAGTTCGTGGATTGGTGCACCCGTTCGCGAATTATTTAGCCCGGGGATTTAACTGAAACACCCGGTATTTTGTGAATTGGATCTACGTTTATGTGTGACCTGTGCTGATCTGGTTATTATAATTAATATAACGTATCTTCCATTGTGTTTATGCATAACGCTCATCTTCATTGTATACTGGTTAATCATCGTTGCGGTTGTGTGATCCACTTCTCCCAAAATCTGATTGCCACTTGGAAATTATTTCATATACGTTTGTGTGTCGCCGCACTGGGGTTTCATCGCTTTTACAATGTAGCACCAAACAGCCCGGTTTTTATCGCTTTTTAAGTCACAAGGCCATAGCATTTGAGAAAAAAAATAAAACATCAAGCGAATGACTATCAGTCTGCAAAGTTTGAAGCACCAGGGGTGTGACCTCGCATTTTTGTGACTCGATCGAAATGTGTAGCGATTGCTAAATTCACACTGCAGTGAACCATGCCCTGCGGATATCATTGATGTTACACTCGTATTTATGGCCGTGGTCTCACTATGCTCCTTTGGCTGGTGCTTAAAAATCAGTCACCAAGGGGCCTACCACCCCATCTAAATGTTGTCCAGCAGCAGCACAGCTATCTCTAAAGAGGTTCCCTGCAAAATTCGTACTCCCAAAATAGCCATTCGGACTCGTGTTTCCCCACAAGCCTATTATTGACTCACAAAGGTGAAGGTGAAATGTTTTCAGGAGGGATGAATCGTTTCCGTTCTTTCGAGATCCATGCAATACGAAGTACCTGAGTACTAGACTGTGAGTCAGTATCAGGTCATGCACCACGAATCATTTTAGAAATATGACGTCATCAGCAACGTTAACGTTAGTTTCTTCTCTCTGGTTTTGAATTTCCCGGTTTATTTTCTTTTCTTTTCTTGAAGGAAGAAAAAATGTTGTGCTGATATGGCGTATTTAGAGCTTCAACTCATGATAAAAAATTTCCTGCGCCGTGCTTTTTCTGGTGATTCTTTCTTGTTTTTGACATTAGAGAGTTTTAGCAGACCGTTGAAAACGTGGCTTGCGTGGAACCGTATCAACCGGAACGAATCAGTGGATAAGATTCTGAGTCACGCACCACTGCGATTGGTTCCGATAGGCACGATAACTTTATCAACGGTATACTAGAACTCACTATTGTTGTTGTAACGCTCTGTATGCGTGGCGCACTCTAGCCTCATACGAAGCTGGTACGGGGATTCCAACCGGCGTTACCTCCCATTCTCGGCGTCGACCTGTTTTTTTAGCAGCTGTCGGACGGTGCATTCGTTTCTAGAAGGTTCGCAAAATAAGATCAGTATTTGTAGAATACAAGGCTTATTATCAGTCACAATTAGGGTTGGCAATCGGGATATCCGAAGTTCCGGATCCCGGCGACTTTTTGCGTCTCGAAGTCCCGCGATTCCTATAGGAAAATCCCGGGATATCGTGAGAGGAAATATGACAGGAAAATAAAATACTTGTAGGCCATCAGTCACAGACTGGCTCCTGTGTAGGGAAACGGCACTTTTTATGACTGGAGGCGGCAGAGGACCGCTGCCTATACGCGCGTACAGATATTTGCTGAGTGTCGCTTCTTCTTGGGCAGAAGCTGAACGAGCCTTCAGTTTGCCAGCCTGTATTTTCACAAAAGTTCGTTCCGGACAGCGGGACACCACCCTCGACGCTCTGTGCTTTCTCATGTCGTGTGTTAATCACTGTAGAATGTGATAAGCACGCAGCGACGGTGTTGTAAACTGCTTGGTGTTTTGTTTCTTTCCATTCGCCTTTTTTGTTGCTCTTCGTCATTAAAGTGAAACGTTACACCGTTTGAGGAAATTATAAAGTAATATTTCCTGTTACTTGAAGTGTAGCGGGACTCGCCTTCTTTCCACGTGCAACAGTGAAATGTGCATGAATAGAAAAGGAGTGGCATTTTCACAGCGCAGAAAAAGTAACATGTAAGAATTTCGCCGTCAGTATTTTACAAATGTGGCTACACTGCAAATCTTCGAATGCTTTCCTTCAGGAAAAGGTTTAATTGACAAAGCGGGCCTGAGCTGCGCACAGCGCGCCGATATAGTCAAGTTGACAGACTTGGAAGTAGAGTCCTGCACGGCTCGCGGGACCTGCAGACACCCGCTGGTGACCCGCACGTTGTTACGGGTAGCCAGTCTAGGTTTTCAGTGTCGTGCTGGCGTGTTAACGGTGGAGTGGGCAACGGGTCAGGTGAGATGGACACGATTTGCCTAAACACTATCAGAAAGCACACCGAGCTGCGCAATTTCTTATGCATATGTACTGCAGTCGCTTGAAATATGATGTAAAACGTCTCTGACAAGCCCGGTACAAATCATCGCGGCAGTAATCTTGATTTCTTTTCTTCACCTCTTTTTATTCGACAAAATATAAGAAAAGAGCGCGTATCCTTGAGCTCAAACAAAAAGGAAAAGACGGATGCGATGCTCTTTTAATACTTTGTCGGCCCCCCTTTCGCAGCAGTGGCGGAGGCCGTGCGCACAGGCATGGATTCATATAGCCGACGGACAAGGTCCACGTCTCCACGTAGTACGGGCCACTCTGCTTCTATAAATTCCCAGAGTGCATCTTGCTCCTTGTAGGCGTCCGTGTCTTCGTTATTCTATCCTTCAGGGTTCCCAAGACGTTTTCGCTAACGTTTAACTCCGTGCTCTGCGCAGGCCATGTCCGCTGTTTAACGCCGAGGTCGTCGAGAGGGCGTTGGACAGTCTTGCCGCGATGTACGGAGCTGCCATCGTGCTGGAAATGGTAGCACCCATCCGGGAACGGCCAGTCCAGAGCATAGGGGAGCAGTGCCCTCTCGACAACCTCTGCCTAATGCAGCTGACATGGCCTGCGCAGAGCCCGGACTTAAACATTATCGAAAACGTCTGGGACATCCTGAAGAATAGAATGAGCAATAGACGGACGCTTATAAGGAGCAAAGGTGCATTCTGGGAATTTATAGAAGCAGTCTGTTCCATAGTACGGGAAGACGTGAACCTTCTCCCTCGGCTATACGAATCTGTGCGCATGGCGTCTGTTATTGCTGCGAAAGGAGGGCCCACAAAGTATTAAAAGGGTATCGTATGCCCATTTCTCTTTTTGTTTGTTCTCAAGGGTACACGCTCTTTACTTCTGCTTTTGCTGAATAAAAATTAGATGAAAAGAGCTAGGCCACTGCAGCCCGTTGTCGTCTTATTTCGTCTTAGCACCTTGTTATCTCTACGATAGCGGAGAGACTCCCTTCGCGCGATTACAGTGTTCTAGAAAGGTAACACAGTGGGAAGAGGGCCGGCCGACTACCCAACGGCAGCTGAGCCAAAAAAAAAAAAGCGGGCGGCCGCGTGTGGCGCTGCTGTTGACAACCCGAGCCGCTGGAGTGGGAAATACCGTGGGCGCCTGGTCGGTGTGATACTTCTGTGCTTCCGTTCTGTTGCCTACGTTTTTCAAGCGCCTTCCTTCAACATGTGCACTTGTGAAAGAAACGACTGGTGAGCTCTGAGGGAGAAGAAAAAGAAGACGCACACGCATTGCGTCGCATTGGGCTGCAAGACTGGGTACCCCGGCAAACGCTTGGAGGATGGCAGGAAACTTTCCCTTTTCCCCGCACCAAAGGACGCAGAACGGAGACGATTATGGGCATAGGCGTCTGAAGGTGGGGGCAGGGGTGTCAGCCGCCCCCCTGACCAAACACTGGGGGGGGGGGGCGACGCCTTCCCACCACTGAATTGACGCGATTGCCGCAAGTGCCGCGTGCCTGTTACGGTACTGAGCGGCAATCCGGAAATAAGCCGCGAGCTTACATAATTCAGAGCTGTGGTTTTCGCATTACGTACAACTTAAAAAGCGATAAAACCCGTGCTGTTTGGTGGTACATATTAAAAGCGATAAAACCCCAGTGCGGGGTGACACGAGAAGACGTCACACACACGAAGCACTGAAACACAGCGCTTCGTGTGTGTACCATCGTTTGGTGTCCTTTGCACTGGGTTTTATCGCCTACGACTTCTCTGGGTTGCATTTTTACAAATGCAGAAGAGAAGCAGAATCTTTGTTATATTGTGCCTCTGCTGCAGTGGTGCTGCTTTTTCACAATTTTCATCGGAGTTACCTCTACCGACTGGTATTGAGAGTACTGAGACATATATAGAGATGGGGCTGCAAAAGTCGTCTGAGCAAGTTCCTGAAACCAAATACACGTGTGTGATTTGGATCGTGCATACTTGAGGGACCAGGTACGACAAACAGAATAAGACTAATCGAGGTCCGTATAGGAGCATGTTGCTTTCTTGAAAAACATCTGCCCTTTTTGTGGAAACGTCCCTTGTGATAAATGTTGATGCCGTTCCATTCATCCGATCACTACCATGTGTATTTCAAAAGCAAAGTTACCACTACCACGATGGGTCGCCACAAGCGCGCTCTTCCATCCCTCTGAACGAGTGAACTCGCCCGGTTCCGCTCGCCGCTGGGGTGCCTCTGCCTAGAGAAAATACGCCGCTCGCGCGTCCCGTAAACTTTTGTCCAGCACTGTACTTCTTTTGTCCTGACGAAGACAGTGCCACTGTCGAAACGTCGACCGTTCTTTTAAAGGGACAGTCGCATTCTCCGAGGTCAATTTCGAAACTAATGCGAATTCTAATTCCTTGCCGACCACTTAAGTGGGCCCGAAAATACCATTTCGATCTGCGGCGTAGTTTTCGCGCAATCCGATGAAAAAGAAACCGGAATGCTTCCGCCCTCGCTCTCTAAAAGTGGGAGCAAACGTCACCCGGATAAGGCCAATCAGCGTGCGCCCTGGGCAAATGCGAGCCGCGCGCCTGTTTGGCGATCGCGAAGCGAAGGGAGCAAACATGGAGTCGGAAAACGAGAGTGATGTTTCTCTGTCTGGGGGAGATTCTGACGAACATGTTAGCGGTAGCGGCGACGAGTTAATGCTGGATGATGACCCATACTCTACGGACCCAATGCCTCTGGAACCCGCCGACCATCCACGAGATGTGGCTGCGGCTAACCCGCGGGATGACATTTTTAGGTGACGTATCTCTTTGCATGGTTGCCGTCGAATGTGCGAAACAGTTTGGAATGTTGAAATCGGCAGGTGTCTGTGTGGAGTCTGCGACCCACAGGAGCCCGACGAGCGCCTGTGTTGCCATTCTGTTACCAGGGTTGTAGAAATGTGCAACAGTGCCGCCGTGCAGTGCATAACACAACACCCATTACTCAGGGACATCTGCCTCCGTAGAGAGCTTTTAGTGGTGTACGCGCCTCAATTCTGCCGCTATGATCAACATTTTAGGCGACTCAATCCCCAGGACCACAGGTAAGCCTGCTGCAGTGCTCTCCCGTTTGCTATATGATTACGACCGTAATGAATTTTTCGGTTTAAATGACCCCCATCAAGATTCGGAAGGGTAAACTCGGGTGCTAGTCGGGTGTTGTTTGTTATGCAAATTGTCGCACCTAAAGTAGACAAGGGCTGTATACAAAAGGGCGACTATTCTCAGCAGCTTTTTGGCCTACAGAAGTTTTCCCCCCATAAATCATAAGCGAGGACGACAGCCGTGGAACGATCCAGAGAATCCTGGTCCAACAATTCCATTAGGAAAAGTGAAGCAACACAGCCGCCTCAGCTAGTCTCGACATGCTCTCAATTATGCTAGTTAGCCATGGCCTGATTGGCAACACAAAACCCTGATTGATTGACAGATATCCAGTGGGAATTTTAAACTCCGAAGGAAAGTCTTACAAGTCTGAAAACAGAAGCATTTGAGGTGCCAATGAAGGGGGGAAGCATGTTACTGAAGAATGTAAGAGTAACACATTTTGGGAGAAAATGGATTTTGCCGAAATTGGAGGGAAGCTGGTTTGGGAGGGAGTTAGCAGTTGGAATCGGGCTCATCCTGAAAGGCGGACATTTTTCTGTTGTACTATGTTGCACAGCTGCCAACCTTCCACATTCAAATTGCGGGAGACCCTGGAACTAAGGAAGGAATGCACAGGCTTTGAACTCCAAGGTTGGGATAGTGTCTGTTCTTCTGTTCTGGCCATTGTCTTCCCAACACTGCTGGAGATTTGGCAGGTATGCAAATACCCACAAGATATGATGCTAAACAAAAAGAAATGTCATGTGGAGTTGTCTTTTCCGGCTGCCTGAGGTTCACGGCATACTCGTCATTCATAAGATGGGTCTGGGGATACCTTGGTCCAACGAACAGACGACAGGTTCCTGGATGCGTTGTCCGAGCAATCAGGAGGGAGTTCCCATCTACGTCTTATCAAGGCTGGGTGTCTTGACAAGAGAGACAAGCTGGTGCATACTGATGGCTGGAACTGGAGACTTGTAGTGGCAAGATGAAAATTTTGCTGACATAGGCACACTACGTGTAAATGAGCCCTGCGTAAATGGTCATCCCTCTTGCCTCCCATCAGAGGTTTTCGAGGATACTATAGGTGTGTGGTGCACGGATGGGTTTATCCGTACTATAGGTGTGTGGTGTACTGATAGGTTTATCCGTACACCACATACCTATAGTATACTCTAAAACCTCTGATGGGAGGCAAGGGGGATGACCAAGGGCTCATTTACACGTAGTGTGCCTATGTCGGCAAAATTTTCGTATTTTCGTTATTGCAGTGTGGGGGATGTTTTGTCTTGTCACTCTGTATCTCCAGTTGCAGTCAACAGACTCTACCCGTCTGTACAGCAAAAACTACTACACGTGGCGGTATTAGCTCTGGCATCAAATACAGACTGTACTGCACTAAGTTAGTGCCGAGGTGGGAATATTTTGAACTCTGTGCAGATTGTCAATGCGGTGTAGTGACGGGAATAAAGAATGACCCTATAATTGTATCGATTTATTGTACAGTGGAGTATGACGGAGTGGGAATAACAAAATAGCTTAGGTTTATTTGCCTCCCATTATGTATGGGAGGCAAATAAACCTAAGCTATTTTATTATATTGTGCTGTGGTTCTAAATCAATGCGGTGTGAAGTCTGGGTGGTTACAGGTATGCTGCCACAGGAATGTTAAGAGGGTTTATGTTGTCAGATCCATATCTGGTGTACTAATACGCTATGCAAGTCTGTGTCCTTTGTTTTCCTCTTCTTGGAATCAGGGCATAACAACCCCCTTGTGAGATGCGCTGTGAAGTGGGTCCCCAGCAGTTGCTTCAGCCGTGACCTCCGCATCTGAAATATGGCCTTGAGTGTTAACACTCAAAAGAATACGTTGAGGGCCTAGCGGGTACAATAACAAACATAAAAACGACTATGCAAATAAATCTTCCCCTTTGCGGTCCCTGTTTCACTGGCACAGTTATTTGCCTGTCCACATTACATTATAAACACTGGCAGCCGCATCACACAAGATTCACAGAACTCGACAATTTTCAGGGCTCGTAGATATCCATTATTTTGTGGGACGTGCAAAAAGAATTCCAATATTTTCGTGGCTTGACAAAACATACCAAATCCAGTTGATTCCGTTGACGTGCTTGCTGCCGCCTGAAATAGAGCCAGAAATTAGCAACAAGGCTGCAGTCGAATACTGATGCAACGTGAAGTGTCTCGGACGTAGCCAAACTGTTTTCACATCCCTGAATGCTGCTATCAGGCTTACACTATGAACTGCAGAAACATCCACTAGCTGCAATAACATTAGAATAACGCTGTCATGTGGGAGTGTTACGTTATTACCCCTGCATAATACAGGCGACCATTAGCACAGCAACAACACACCAATCTTTTTTCTCGAGAGTACGCGTACTATTGCGTCAGGATGCTGCAATCATTGTAATAATTTGTGTACATTAGTAGCCGGTGTGACGTTACAATCGGCGGCGAGGCCAGATGTGATGTTTACTGTGACAACTGATATTTTTCATCGCAGCGTAACTGTGACCACGCAGGATTGTCACTTACCTCCGTTACTGGTTCCTGCCCTTGTTCCTGATCGAATATGGTAGGCACGGCGTCAGTCTTCAGCCGCTTCCGTTTCTGCCGTAGCCCGAGCCGAACTTGCAATACATCTTCATCAAAATAGGCGTCGTCGGCGAAATGACAGGAACCGACGCGTGAAACATTCAATCCTTGGGCCACACCACAGTAGTGGCTGGCGATCGCTGCCTCTCACTTTCGTTTCGTCTCGCCATTGCGAAGTCGGTGAAATGTAAGCTCAGGATTCACGTTATAAGTCTTTGTGCACCCGGGCACGTAGCACCGATTTCCTGACTGTGACATCGCACGTCAACGGCGTGAAATTCTAGGGCACACGCTGTGGTTCAAAGTACTTCAAAGCAAACGCGACAAGACAACAAGGAAAAGGGTCAGACGCACGCTCAGACACACACCGAACTCCGGCGGGAAGGAGCGCCTCCTGATGGTTGGTTTATCCGGGTGACGTCATCCAGTGTCGGCGCCTTGCGGGGATTGCCGTGCGCGCCGGAAGCGCGAACATTTAAAAATCGTTTCTGAGTCAACCAAGTGGATTTGTGCGGAGAAAATTTGCCGGCGTGCATTATGAACGACAGGGAACGCGACCATAACAGTTCCGGAACACGCTTCCGGATGCGACTATCCCTTTAAGCGTTTCATGGCATATTATACTCTATGTGTTAAATTACTCATTAAATAAATTGTTTGTAAGCCAAAAGTCGCCATGGCAGTACTGGACAGCTGTTTCGGCCTTCTTGGGCCTCATCAGCAGTACGCAGGCAGGCAACGTTTGAGCGAATGGCGTCAGCAGGTCTCGAAACACATGATTCCTCCCGTCAGTGTGAGCAAAGTCACCACTAAAAGCCCAGTGCAAAGCCAGTGAAGTATACTACGAAAAAAAAAACAGCCGGAGCTCTTTGGCTGCACGTATAGCACGTGTTTGTAAGTATATGTTTGTTCAAACATATGCTATACGTGCAGCCCAAGAGCAAAAATACTCCAAAAGCCGGGAGACAACATAACTAGACAAAAAAGTAGAGAACTAGAGGTAGTTTGTCCGACTTAACATAACAAAATAACAAAGTTTACTCAGACGTTTCGTCCATCATGCGACGGACGTCATCAGTGCCAAACTGAAAGTCATGAAGTGATGTCATTTGTCTTGGGGAGCCAGCTCAGGGTGAGCTGTACTGAGGCCGTAGCTGAAAAGAAAAAAAAACGAGGAAAAAGAAACGAAAAAAAACGAAAGTATATCCTATCTAGGCGACCGGATTCCTTACTGTTGAAAGTACATCGGGATCTTCCTTAATGATTGATTGGAATTTGTAAATCAGTGGAAGTCAAGATAAATTTTGCAACTTTTCCCGAGACCCTTGCTGCCCGCTTAGCCAAAAGTGCCTACTCACATGTCAAGTGTTACATATACTTCATATTTCCATGCACCAAACACAACTGGAGCAATCTCCCACCGTGAACGTTGAGCGCAACAAAAAGGAAAAAAATAAAGAGGCTATCATGGAGTTCCCTTCTTGGACTGGCAGACGGTAGCTATGATGCATTCCATGCCTCATATCTCTATACTCCTTCAAAAAATGTAGTACTTCGCCTTTTTGACAATTCCTACTCACTGTTATTGCACCCCCCGTACTTGTGTCCCTTGTGTCCACCTACCTGTGCCCTGGAACTTTGTAGTATAATCAAATAAATAAACATATAATAAATAAATTCAAGGAAGCACGATCATCACAAAAGCATTTTCAATCCAGTGTACTACATGTGTGAACGGTGCTTTCCATTTAATGAGATTAGTTTGTTTAATGTAAACAATTATCTGGAATACTAACCCTCACAAATATCGCAGTATAACAACCACACTGTAAAGATATATTCTATTGCAGGAGGTCAAGATGGGCGACGAACTATCAAGAACACAGCCATGCAGAGCTGTTGTGCACAGTGAACAGCGCACACATAGCCAGGTAAACATAATTCATGTCACACAGCTCTGAGAAGTACATATATTGTTGCTGGCATAGAGGATGGTGTAATTATTTAGGTGTTCTGGCATGCAGAGCTTGTTCTTCTTTTATTTTTATTCCTCCATTTCCTATCCTTGCTGCATCGGATGGCAACTACACAGTACTCGTGCTGTCCAAAGAAAGACGTTCGTCATGCAGCGTGCACTCTACAGTTGAAAGGGAGACGTTCGCTGCATGACTTCTCAGTGTCGGTGTTAATCTGCTCGAGTACTGCTGTGTCAAGTGGGTAACTAATGAAAAAAAAAACTTCAAAATGTACAATGACTGAGGAAGTCGACAGGAGGCAGCGTTATCAACAACTCAAAGCCCCGGGTCAGATTTTCTCTTCAGGTGGTCAGCAAGATTTCACTGGCTCTGATATGGGATAGGAGGACCAGTGACGAAATTAAAACAACAAGAAAATGAGCGCGTTGACTCCGCCCAATTGCGGTCGCGCGTCCGCGCTTATGCGTTCTTATCTATCGCGGACTCATAAAGTAGGGCCGCAGAGTCTTCCTTCCCGCACAGAAAGACAAAAACGTACCAGAGAAGTGTTCGAACGACTGGAAGCATTTCAATCCAGGAAGATACCTTCTCCAACATGTGTCCCCTCCGAGATGCCCGCTATGGTGATCTGAGTGACAGGGAACTGAACATGCTTGAGTGGGAAAGGGGGGGGGGGGGCAGTGACACTGGATGAGAGACATGAGCCAGAAAAGAAATCTTTTGATACGGTTAACCCTGGGTTTCTTTACTGCCCTTGAATAGTCCCTCTGAAGGAATAATGAGGCGCCTGATGAAGCTATTCCCAGTAGGTGTGCTATTCCCAATTAATCACTGTTACCTCAAAGTGACCGTTTCGGATCATGAAGTATTAATATTCGGAACTAGTGATTTATCCAGACCTCTCCCACCCCTTCCAAACCTTTGGCGTAATCGCCTCTAATTCTTTGATTGTGCACTCCCATGATGGGGACTTTGCTATTTCCCCAATTTTTGAAACACCCCTACATGCTTGGAATTCTGGATAAACAACCGAGGGGACGGTAAGCACAAGAAACACAAATAAAGTATCTGCTACGGTGAGGTGCGCATGGCGCGTCCACTTGTCTTTGTCCCGCCCACTTTTACTGATTTCCTGGCTGCCTTTTTGCCACTAGCAGTTGGTGTCGCGCGTTGGAAAGTAGAAACGTTCACTTATTTCTACACTCCAGGTCAAATACAACGTTCATCAAGACCAACAAAAACGAATTCATTTCACGTGTGCTTGCTTGGAATCATAATAGGCACCGATACCGCACACGTGCGCTTTGGGTATCAGATCGGGTTCCGACACAGGTTGTTCATCCAGTTGGTACGACCCACATCTAGATAAGCTTGTTTTACAATGTCCATTGGGGAGTTTTTTTTTTTTCGCCAGAGCCGATACCGTACG
>NC_088201.1:194430656-194484601 GCF_037126465.1 Ornithodoros turicata | reverse complement strand
TGGACTCATCGCGAATAAACGATCGATACAAAAAGCGATCGTTGCGAAAAGTGAACAGGGTAAGAACGAGCAGCAGGAACCACAACTGAAAGTTTCCACGGAGAGTGTAACCCTGTTTGTTGGATTCATCGCGAATAAAAGATCGATAGAAAAAAGCGATCGTAGCGAAAGAGAACAGGGTAAGAACGAGCAGCAGGAACCACAACTGAAAGTTTCCACGGAGAGTCAAACCCTCTTTGTTGGATTCATCGCGAATAAAAGATCGATAGCAAAAAGCGATCGTAGCGAAAGTGAACAGGGTAAGAACGAGCAGCAGGAACCACAACTGAAAGTTTCCACGGAGAGTCAAACCCTCTTTGTTGGATTCATCGCGAAGAAAAGATCGATAGAAAAAAGCGACCATAGCGAAAAGTGAATAGGGTAAGAACGAGCAGCAGGAACCACAACTCAAAGTTCTACGGAGAGTCAAACCCGCTTTGTTGGATTCATCGCGAATAAAAGATCGATAGAAAAAAGCTATCGTAGCGAAAGTGAACAGGGTAAGAGCGAGAAGCAGGAACCACAACTGATAGTTTTCACGGAGAGTCAAACCCTCTTTGTTGGATTCATCGCGAATAAAATATCGATAGAAAAAAGTGATCGTAGCGAAAAGTGAAGAGGGTAAGAACGGGCAGCAGGAACCACAACTGAAAGTTTCCACGGAGAGTCAAACCCTCTTTGTTGGACTCATCGCGAATAAAAGATCGACAGAAAAAAGCGATCGTAGCGAAAAGTGATAGGGGTAACAACGAGCAGCAGGAACCACAACTGAAAGTTTCCACGGAGAGTCAAACGCTCTTTGTTGGATTCATCGCGAATAAATGATCGATATAAAAAAGCGATCGTTGCGAAAAGTGATCAGGGTAAGAACGAGCAGCAGGAACCACAACTGAAAGTTTCCACGGAGAGTGTAACCCTCTTTGTTGGACTCATCGCGAATAAAAGATCGATAGAAAAAAGCGACCATAGCGAAAAGTGAACAGGGTAAGAACGAGCAGCACGAACCACAACTGAAAGTTTCCACAGAGAGTCAAACCCTCTTTTTTGGGTTCATCGCGAATAAAAGATCGATAGAAAAAAGCGATCGTAGCGAAAAGTGAACAGGGTAAGAACGAGCAGCAGGAACCACAACTCAAAGTTTCCACGGAGAGTCAAACCCTCTTTGTTGGATTCATCGCAAATAAAAGATCGATAGAAAAAAGCGATCGTAGCGAAAAGTGAACATGGTAAGAGTGAGAAGCAGGAACCACAACTGAAAGTTTCCACGGAGAGTCCAACCCTCTTTGTTGGATTCATCGCGAATAAAAGATCGATAGAAAAAGCGACCATAGCGAAAAGTGAGTAGGGTAAGAACGAGCAGCAGGAACCACAACTGAAAGTTTTCACTGAGAGTCAACCCTCTTTGTTGAATTCATCGCGAATAAAAGATCGATAGAAAAAAGTGATCGTAGCGAAAATGAAGAGGGTAAGAACGGGCAGCAGGAACCACAACTGAAAGTTTCCACGGAGAGTCAAACCCTCTTTGCTGGATTCATCGCGAACAAAAGATCTATAGAAAAAAGCGACCATAGCGAAAAGTGAATAGGGTGAGAACGAGCAGCAGGAACCACAACTGAAAGTTTCCACGGAGAAACAAACCCTTTTTGTTGGACTCATCGCGAATAAACGATCGATACAAAATGCGATCGTTGCGAAAAGTGAACAGGGTAAGAACGAGCAGCAGGAACCACAACTGAAAGTTTCCACGGAGAGTGTAACCCTGTTTGTTGGACTCATCGCGAATAAAAGATCGATAGAAAAAAGCGATCGTAGCGAAAAGAGAACCGGGTAAGAACGAGCAGCAGGAACCACAACTGAAAGTTTCCACGGAGAGTCAAACGCTCTTTGTTGGATTCATCGCGAATAAAAGATCGATAGCAAAAAAGCGATCGTAGCGAAAAGTGAACAGGGTAAGAACGAGCAGCAGGAACCACAACTGAAAGTTTCCACGGAGAGTCAAACCCTCTTTGTTGGATTCATCGCGAAGAAAAGATCGATAGAAAAAAGCGACCATAGCGAAAAGTGAATAGGGTAAGAACGAGCAGCAGGAACCACAACTCAAAGTTTCTACGGAGAGTCAAACCCGCTTTGTTGGATTCATCGCAAATAAAAGATCGATAGAAAAAAGCTATCGTAGCGAAAAGTGAACAGGGTAAGAGCGAGAAGCAGGAACCACAACTGACAGTTTTCACGGAGAGTCAAACCCTCTTTGTTCGATTCATCGCGAATAAAATATCGATAGAAAAAAGTGATCGTAGCGAAAAGTGAAGAGGGTAAGAACGGGCAGCAGGAACCACAACTGAAAGTTTCCACGGAGAGTCAAACCCTCTTTGTTGGACTCATCGCGAATAAAAGATCGACAGAAAAAAGCGATCGTAGCGAAAAGTGAAAGGGTAACAACGAGCAGCAGGAACCACAACTGAAAGTTTCCACGGAGAGTCAAACGCTCTTTGTTGGATTCATCGCGAATAAATGATCGATATAAAAAAGCGATCGTTGCGAAAAGTGAACAGGGTAAGAACGAGCAGGAGGAACCACAACTGAAAGTTTCCACGGAGAGTCAAACCCTCTTTGTTGGATTCATCGCGAACAAAAGATCGATAGAAAAAAGCGACCATAGCGAAAAGTGAATAGGGTAAGAACGAGCAGCAGGAACCACAACTCAAAGTTTCTACGGAGAGTCAAACCCTCTTTGTTGGATTCATCGCAAATAAAAGATCGATAGAAAAAAGCTATCGTAGCGAAAAGTGAACAGGGTAAGAGCGAGAAGCAGGAACCACAACTGAAAGTTTCCACGGAGAGTCCAACCCTCTTTGTTGGATTCATCGCGAATAAAAGATCGATAGAAAAAGCGACCATAGCGAAAAGTGAGTAGGGTAAGAACGAGCAGCAGGAACCACAACTGAAAGTTTCCACGGAGAGTCAAACCCTCTTTGTTGGATTCATCGCGAATAAAAGATCGATAGAAAAAAGCGATCGTAGCGAAAAGTGAACCGGGTAAGAACGAGCAGCAGGAACCACAACTGAAAGTTTCCACGGAGAGTCAAACGCTCTTTGTTGGATTCATCACGAATAAAAGATCGATAGAAAAAAGCGATCGTAGCGAAAAATGAACAGGGTAAGAACGAGCAGAAGGAACCACAACTGAAAGTTTCCACGGAGAGTCAAACCCTCTTTGTTGGATTCATCGCGAACAAAAGATCTATATGAAAAAGCGACCATAGCGAAAAGTGAATAGGGTAAGAACGAGCAGCAGGAACCACAACTCAAAGTTTCCACGGAGAGTCAAACCCTCTTTGTTGGATTCATCGCAAATAAAAGATCGATAGAAAAAAGCGATCGTAGCGAAAAGTGAACATGGTAAGAGCGAGAAGCAGGAACCACAACTGAAAGTTTCCACGGAGAGTCCAACCCTCTTTGTTGGATTCATCGCGAATAAAAGATCGATAGAAAAAGCGACCATAGCGAAAAGTGAGTAGGGTAAGAACGAGCAGCAGGAACCACAACTGAAAGTTTTCACTGAGAGTCAAACCCTCTTTGTTGGATTCATCGCGAATAAAAGATCGATAGAAAAAAGTGATCGTAGCGAAAAGTGAAGAGGGTAAGAACGGGCAGCAGGAACCACAACTGAAAGTTTCCACGGAGAGTCAAACCCTCTTTGTTGGATTCATCGCGAACAAAAGATCTATAGAAAAAAGCGACCATAGCGAAAAGTGAATAGGGTCAGAACGAGCAGCAGGAACCACAACTGAAAGTTTCCACGGAGAAACAAACCCTTTTTGTTGGACTCATCGCGAATAAACGATCGATACAAAATGCGATCGTTGCGAAAAGTGAACAGGGTAAGAACGAGCAGCAGGAACCACAACTGAAAGTTTCCACGGAGAGTGTAACCCTCTTTGTTGGACTCATCGCGAATAAAAGATCGATAGAAAAAAGCGATCGTAGCGAAAAGAGAACCAGGTAAGAACGAGCAGCAGGAACCACAACTGAAAGTTTCCACGGAGAGTCAAACGCTCTTTGTTGGATTCATCGCGAACAAAAGATCGATAGAAAAAAGCTATCGTAGCGAAAAGTGAACAGGGTAAGAGCGAGAAGCAGGAACCACAACTGAAAGTTTCCACGGAGAGTCCAACCCTCTTTGTTGGATTCATCGCGAATAAGAGATCGATAGAAAAAAGCGACCATAGCGAAAAGTGAGTAGGGTAAGAACAAGCAGCAGGAACCACAACTGAAAGTTTTCACGGAGAGTCAAACCCTCTTTGTTGGATTCATCGCGAATAAAATATCGATAGAAAAAAGTGATCGTAGCGAAAAGTGAAGAGGGTAAGAACGGGCAGCAGGAACCACAACTGAAAGTTTCCACGGAGAGTCAAACCCTCTTTGTTGGATTCATCGCGAATAAAAGATCGATAGAAAAAAGCGATCGTAGCGGAAAGTGAACAGGGTAAGAACGCGCAGCAGGAACCACAACTGAAAGTTTCCACGGAGAGTCAAACCCTCTTTGTTGGATTCATCGCGAATAAAAGATAGATAGAAAAAAGCGATCGTAGCGGAAAGTGAACAGGGTAAGAACGCGCAGCAGGAACCACAACTGAAAGTTTCCACGGAGAGTCAAACCCTCTTTGTTGGACTCATCGCGAATAAAAGATCGACAGAAAAAAGCGATCGTAGCGAAAAGTGAAAGGGTAACAACGAGCAGCAGGAACCACAACTGAAAGTTTCCACGGAGAGTCAAACGCTCCTTGTTGGATTCATTGCGAATAAATGATCGATACGAAAAAGCGATCGTAGCGAAAAGTGAACAGCGTAAGAACGACCAGGAGGAACCACAACTGAAAGTTTCCACGGAGAGTCAAACCCTCTTTGTGGGATTCATCGCGAACAAAAGATCGATATGAAAAAGCGACCATAGCCAAAAGTGAACAGGGTAAGAACGAGCAGCAGGAACCACAACTGAAAGTTTCCACAGAGAGTCAAACCCTCCTTGTTGGACTCATAGCGAATAAACGATCGATACAAAAAGCGATCGTTGCTAAAAGTGAACAGGGTAAGAACGAGCAGCAGGAACCACAACTGAAAGTTTCCACAGAGAGTCAAACCCTCCTTGTTGGATTCATCGCGAATAAAAGATCGATAGAAAAAGGCAATCGTAGCGAAAAGTGAACAGGGTAAGAACGAGCAGCAGGAATGACAACTCAAAGTGTCTACAGAGAGTCATACCCTCTTTGTTGGATTCATCGCGAATAAAAGATCGATAGAAAAAGGCGATCGTAGCGAAAAGTGAACAGGGTAAGAACGAGCAGCAGGAACCACAACTGAGAGTTTCCACAGAGAGTCAAACCCTCTTTGTTGGACTCATCGCGAATAAACGATCGATACAAAAAGCGATCGTTGCGAAAAGTGAACAGGGTAAGAACGAGCAGCAGGAACCACAACTGAAAGTTTCCACAGAGAGTCAAACCCTCTTTGTTGGACTCATCGCGAATAAACGATCGATACAAAAAGCGATCGTTGCGAAAAGTGAACAGGGTAAGAAAGAGCAGCCGGAACCACAACTGAAAGTTTCCACGGCGAGCCAGACCCTCTTTGTTGCATTCAACGCGAATGAAAGATCGATAGAAAAGAGCGACCATAGCGAATAGTGAAAAGGGTATGAACGAACAGCAGGAACGACAACTGAAAGTTTCCACAGAGAGTGAAACCCTCTTTGTGGGATTCATCGCGAATAAAAGATCGATAGAAAAAAAAACGACCATAGCGAAAAGTGAACAGGGTATGAACGAGCAGCAGGAACGACAACTGAAAGTCTCTACAGAGAGTCAAACCCTCTTTGTTGGACTCATCGCGAATAAAAGATCGATAAAAAAAAGCGACCATAACGAAAAGTGAACAGGGTAAGAACGAGCAGCAGGAACCACAACTGAGAGTTTCCACAGAGAGTCAAACCCTCTTTGTTGCATTCATCGCGAATAAAAGATCGATAGAAAAAAGCGACCATAGCGAAAAGTGAACAGGGTATGAACGAGCAGCAGGAACGACAACTGAATGTTTCCACAGAGAGTCAAACCCTCTTTGTTGGATTCATCGCGAATAAAAGATCGATAGAAAAAGGCGATCGTAGCGAAAAGTGAACAGGGTAAGAACGAGCAGCAGGAATGACAACTCAAAGTCTCTACAGAGAGTCATACCCTCTTTGTTGGATTCATCGCGAACAAAAAATCGATAGAAAAAGGCGATCGTAGCGAAAAGTGAACAGGGTAAGAACGAGCAGCAGGAACCACAACTGAGAGTTTCCACAGAGAGTCAAACCCTCTTTGTTGCATTCATCGCGAATAAAAGATCGATAGAAAAAAGCGATCGTAGCGAAAAGTGAACAGGGTAAGAACGAGCAGCAGGAACCCCAGCTGAAAGTTCCCACAGAGAATTAAACCCTCTTTGTTGCATTCATCGCGAATAAAAAATCGATAGAAAAAAGCGATCGTAGCGAAAAGTGAACAATGTGATAACGAGGAGCAGGAAGCACAACTGAAAGTTTCCACGGAGAGTCAAACCCTCTTTGTTGGACTCATCGCGAATAAACGATCGATACAAAAAGCGATCGATGCGAAAAGTGAACAGGGTAAGAACGAGCAGCAGGAACCACAACTGAAAGCTTCCACGGAGAGTCAAGCACTCTTTGTTGGATTCATAGCGAATAAAAGATCGATAGAAAAATGCGATCGTTTCGAAAAGTGAACAGGGTAAGAACGAGCAGCAGGAACCACAACTGAAAGTTTCCACAGAGAGTGAAACCCTCTTTGTGGGATTCATCGCGAATAAAAGATCGATAGAAAAAAAGCGACCATAGCGAAAAGTGAACAGGGTATGAACGAGCAGCAGGAACGACAACTGAAAGGCTCTACAGAGAGTCAAACCCTCTTTGTCGGACTCATCGCGGATAAAAGATCGATAAAAAAAGCGACCATAACGAAAAGTGAACAGGGTAAGAACGAGCAGCAGGAACCACAACTGAGAGTTTCCACAGAGAGTGAAACCCTCTTTGTGGGATTCATCGCGAATAAAAGATCGATAGAAAAAAGCGACCATAGCGAAAAGTGAACAGGGTATGAACGAGCAGCAGGAACGACAACTGAAAGTCTCTACAGAGAGTCAAACCCTCTTTGTTGGACTCATCGCGAATAAAAGATAGATAGAAAAAAGCGACCATAACGAAAAGTGAATAGGGTAAGAACGAGCAGCAGGAACCACAACTGAGTGTTTCCAAAGAGAGTCAAACCCTCTTTGTTGCATTCATCGCGAATAAAAGATCGATAGAAAAAAGCGACCATAGCGAAAAGTGAACAGGGTATGAACGAGCAGCAGGAACGACAACTGAATGTTTCCACAGAGAGTCAAACCCTCCTTGTTGGATTCATCGCGAATAAAAGATCGATAGAAAAAGGCGATCGTAGCGAAAAGTGAACAGGGTAAGAACGAGCAGCAGGAACCACAACTGAGAGTTTCCACAGAGAGTCAAACCCTCTTTGTTGCATTCATCACGAATAAAAGATCGATAGAAAAAAGCGATCGTAGCGAAAAGCGAACAGGGTAAGAACGAGCAGCAGGAACCCCAGCTGAAAGTTTCCACAGAGAATTAAACCCTCTTTGTTGCATTAATCGTGAATAAAAAATCGATAGAAAAAAGCGATCGTAGCGAAAAGTGAACAGGGTGATAACGAGCAGCAGGAAGCACAACTGAAAGTTTCCACGGAGAGTCAAACCCTCTTTGTTGGACTCATCGCGAATAAACGATCGATACAAAAAGCGATCGTTGCGAAAAGTGAACAGGGTAAGAACGAGCAGCAGGAACCACAACTGAAAGCTTCCACGGTGAGCCAAACCCTCTTTGTTGGATTCATCGCAAATACAAGATCGATAGAAAAAAGCGATCGTAGCGAAAAGTGAACACGCTATGAACGAGCAGCAGGAACGACAACTTAACGTCTCTACAGAGAGTCAAAACTTCTTTGTTGGATTCATCGCGAATAAAAGATCGATAGAAAAAGCGATCGTAGCGAAAAGGGAACAGGGAAGAACGAGCAGCAGGAACGACAACTGAAAGTCTCTACAGAGAGTCAAACCCTCTTTGTTGGACTCATCGCGAATAAAAGATCGATAGAAAAAAGCGACCATAGCGAAAAGTGAACAGGGTAAGAACGAGCAGCAGGAAGCACAACTGAAAGTTTCCACGGAGAGTCAAACCCTCTTTGTTGGACTCTTCGCAAATAAAAGATCGATAGAAAAAAGCGATCGTAGCGAAAAGTGAACAGGGTAAGAACGAGCAGCAGGAACCACAACTGAAAGTTTCCACAGAGAGTCAAACCCTCTTTGTTGGATTTATCGCGAATAAAAGATCGATAGACAAAAGCGACTATAGCGAAAAGTGAACAGGGTAAGAACGAGCAGCACGAACCACAACTGTTTGTTTCTACGGAGAGTCAAACCCTCTTTGTCGGATTGATCGCGAATAAAAGATCGATAGAAAAAAGCGATCGTAGCGAAAAGTGAACAGGGTAAGAACGAGCAGCAGGAACCAGAACAGAAAGTTTCCACAGAGAGTCAAATCCTCTTTGTTGGACTCATCGCGAATAAACGATCGATACAAAAAGCGATCGTAGCGGAAAGTGAACACACTATGAACGAGCAGCAGGAACGACAACTGAACGTCTCTACAGAGAGTCAAACCCTTTTTGTTGGATTCATCGCGAATAAAAGATCGATAGAAAAATGCGATCGTAGCGAAAAGTGAACAGGGTAAGAACGAACAGCAGGAAGCACAACTGAAAGTTTCCACGGAGAGTCAAACCCTGTTTGTTGGACTCATCGCGAATAAACGATCGATACAAAAAGCGATCGTTGCGAAAAGTGAACAGGGTAAGAACGAGCAGCAGGAACCACAACTGAAAGCTTCAACGGCGAGCCAAACCCTTCTTGTTGGATTCATCGCAAATAAAAGATCGATAGAAAAAAGCGATCGTAGCGAAAAGTGAACAGGGTAAGAACGAGCAGCAGGATTGTCAACTGAAAGTTTCCACAGAGAGTCAAACCCTCTTTGCGGGATTCATCGCGAATAAAAGATCGATAGAAAAATGCGATCGTAGCGAAAAGTGAACAGGGTAAGAACGAGTAGCACGAACCACAACTGAAAGTTTCCACGGAGAGTCAAACCCTATTTGTGGGATTCATCGCGAATAAAAGATCGATAGAAAAAAGCGATCGTAGCGAAAAGTGAACAGGGTAAGAACGAGCAGCAAGAACCACAACTGAAAGTTTCCACAGAGAGTCAAACCCTCTTTGTTGGACTCATCGCGAATAAACGATCGATACAAAAAGCGATCGTTGCGAAAAGTGAACAGGGTAAGAACGAGCAGCCGGAACCCCAACTGAAAGTTCCACAGAGAGTCAAACCCTCTTTGTGGGATTCATCGCAAATAAAAGATCGATAGAAAAAAGCGATCGTAGCGAAAAGTGAACACGCTATGAACGAGCAGCAGGAACGACAACTGAACGTCTCTACAGAGAGTCAAACCCTCTTTGTTGGACTCATCGCGAATAAAAGATCGATAGAAAAAAGCGACCATAGCGAAAAGTGAACAGGGTATGAACGAGCAGCAGGAACGACAACTAAAAGTTTCCACAGAGAGTCGAACCCTCTTTGTTGGATTCATCGCGAATAAAAGATCGATGGAAAAAAGCGATCGTAGCGAAAAGGGAACAGGGAAGAACGAGCAGCAGGAACGACAACTGAAAGTCTCTACAGAGAGTCAAACCCTCTTTGTTGGACTCATCGCGAATAAACAATCGATACAAAAAGCGATCGTTGCGAAAAGTGAACAGGGTAAGAACGAGCAGCAGAAACCACAACTGAAAGTTTCCACGGAGAGTCAAACACTCTTTGTGGGATTCATCGCGAATAAGAGATCGATAAAAAAAGCGGTCGTAGCGAAAAGTGAACAAGGTAAGAACGAGCAGCAAGAACGACAACTGAAAGTTTCCACGGAGAGTCAAACCCTCTTTGTTGGACTCATCGCGAATAAAAGATCGATAGAAAAAAGCGACCATAGCGAAAAGTGAACAGGGTATGAACGAGCAGCAGGAAGGACAACTAAAAGTTTCCACAGAGAGTCAAACCCTCTTTGTTGGATTCATCGCGAATAAAAGATCGATGGAAAAAAGCGATCGTAGCGAAAAGGGAACAGGGAAGAACGAGGAGCAGGAACGACAACTGAAAGTCTCTACAGAGAGTCAAACCCTCTTTGTGGGATTCATCGCGAATAAAAGATCGATAGAAAAAAGCGATCGTTGCGAAAAGTAAACAGGGTAAGAACGAGCAGATAGGAACCACAACTGAAAGTTTCCACGGAGAGTCAAACACTCTTTGTGGGATTCATCGCGAATAAGAGATCGATAAAAAAAGCGGTCGTAGCGAAAAGTGAACAAGGTAAGAACGAGCAGCAAGAACGACAACTGAAAGTTTCCACGGAGAGTCAAACCCTCTTTGTTGGACTCATCGCGAATAAACGATCGATACAAAAAGCGATCGTTGCGAAAAGTGAACAGGGTAAGAACGAGCAGCAGGAACCACAACTGAAAGTCTCTACAGAGAGTCAAACCCTCTTTGTTGGACTCATCGCGAATAAAAGATCGATAGAAAAAAGCGACCATAGCGAAAAGTGAACAGGGTAAGAACGAGCAGCAGGAACGTCAACTGAAAGTTTCCACAGAGAGTCAAACCCTCTTTGTTGGAGTCATCGCGAATAAACGATCGATACAAAAAGCGATCGTTGCGAAAAGTAAACAGGGTAAGAACGAGCAGGTAGGAACCACAACTGAAAGTTTCCACGGAGAGTCAAACACTCCTTGTGGGATTCATCGCGAATAAAATATCGTAGCGAAAAGTGAACAAGGTAAGAACGAGCAGCAGGAACGACAACTGAAAGTTTCCACGGAGAGTCAAACCCTCTTTGTTGGACTCATAGCGAATAAACGATCGATACAAAAAGCGATCGTTGCGAAAAGTGAACAGGGTAAGAAGGAGCAGCACGAACCACAACTGAAAGTTTCCACGGAGAGTCAAACCCTCTTTGTGGGATCGATCGCGAATAAAAGATCGATAGAAAAAAGCGATCGTTGCGAAAAGCAAACAGGGTAAGAACGAGCAGCAGGAACCACAACTGAAAGTCTCCACGGAGAGTCAAACCCTCTTTGTGGGATTCACCGCGAATAAAAGATCGATAGCAAAAAGTGATCGCAGCGAAAAGTGAACAAGGTAAGAACGAGCAGCAGGAACCACAACTGAAAGTTTCCACAGAGAGTCAAATCCTCTTTGTTGGACTCATCGCGAATAAACGATCGATACAAAAAGCGATCGTTGCGAAAAGTGAACAGGGTAAGAACGAGCAGCAGGAATGACAACTCAAAGTCTCTACAGAGAGTCAAACCCTCTTTGTTGGACTCATCGCGAATAAAAGATCGATAGAAAAAAGCGACCATAGCGAAAAGTGAACAGGGTATGAACGAGCAGCAGGAACGACAACTGAATGTTTCCACGGAGAGTCAAACACTCTTTGTTGGATTCATAGCGAATAAAAGATCGATTGAAAAAGGCGATCGTAGCGAAAAGTGAACAGGGTAAGAACGAGCAGCAGGAACCACAACTGAGAGTTTCCACAGAGAGTCAAACCCTCTTTGTGGGATTCATCGCGAATAAAAGATCGATAGAAAAAAGCGATCGTAGCGAAAAGTGAACACACTATGAACGAGCAGCAGGAACGACAACTTAACTTCTCTACAGAGAGTCAAACCCTTTTTGTTGGGCTCATCGCGAAAAAAATATCGATAGAAAAAAGCGACCATAGCGAAAAGTGAACAGGGTATGAACGAGCAGCAGGAACGACAACTAAAAGTTTCCACAGAGAGTCAAACCCTCTTTGTTGGAGTCATCGCGAATAAACGATCGATACAAAAAGCGAGCGTTGCGAAAAGTAAACAGGCTAAGAACGAGCAGCAGGAACTACAACTTAAAGTTTCCATGGAGAGTCAAGCACTCTTTGTGGGATTCATCGCGAATAAGAGATCGATAAAAAAAGCGATCGTAGCGAAAAGTGAACAAGGTAAGAACGAGCAGCAAGAACGACAACTGAAAGTTTCCACGGAGAGTCAAACCCTCTTTGTTGGACTCATAGCGAATAAATGATCGATACAAAAATCGATCGTTGCGAAGAGTGAACAGGGTAAGAACGAGCAACAGGAACCACAACTGAAAGTTTCCACGGAGAGTCAAATCCTCTTTGTGGGAGACATCGCGAATAAAAGATTGATAGAAAAAGCGATCGTAGCGAAAAGTGAACAAGGTAAGAACGAGCAGGAGGAACCACAACTGAAAGTTTCCACAGAGAATCAAACCCTCTTTGTTCGACTCATCGCGAATAAACGATCGATACAAAAAGCGAACGTTGCGAAAAGTGAACAGGGTAAGAACGAGCAGCCGGAACCACAACTGAAAGTTTCCACGGAGAGTCAAGCACTCTTTGTGGGATTCATCGCGAATAAGAGATCGATAAAAAAGCGATCGTAGCGAAAAGTGAACAAGGTAAGAACGAGCAGCAAGAACGACAACTGAAAGTTTCCACGGAGAGTCAAACCCTCTTTGTTGGACTCATAGCGAGTAAATGATCGATACAAAAATCGATCGTTGCGAAGAGTGAACAGGGTAAGAACGAGCAACAGGAACCACAACTGAAAGTTTCCACGGAGAGTCAAACCCTCTTTGTGGGAGACATCGCGAATAAAAGATCGATAGGAAAAGCGATCGTAGCGAAAAGTGAACAGGGTAAGAACGAGCAGCAGGAACGACAACTGAAAGTTTCCACGGAGAGTCAAACCCTCTTTGTTGGAGTCATCGCGAATAAACGATCTATACAAAAAGCGAGCGTTGCGAAAAGTAAACAGCTAAGAACGAGCAGCAGGAACCACAACTGAGAGTTTCCACAGAGAGTCAAACCATCTTTGTTGCATTCATCGCGAATAAAAGATCGATAGAAAAAAGCGATCGTAGCGAAAAGTGAACAGGGTAAGAACGAGCAGCAGGAGCCACAACTGAAAGTTTCCACAGAGAGTCAAACCCTCTTTGTTGGACTCATCGCAAATAAACGATCGATACAAAATGCGATCGTTGCGAAAAGTGAACACGGTAAGAACGAGCAGCCGGAACCACAACTGAAAGTTTCCACGGCGAGCCAGACCCTCTTTGTTGGATTCATCGCGAATAAAAGATCGATAGAAAAAGGCGATCGTAGCGAAAAGTGAACAGGGTAAGAACGAGCAGCAGGAACCACAACTGAGAGTTTCCACAGAGAGTCAAACTCTCTTTGTTGCATTCAACGTGAATAAAAGATCGATAGAAGAGAGCAACCATAGCGAATAGTGAACAGGGTATGAACGAGCAGCAGGAACGACAACTGAAAGTCTCTACAGAGAGTCAAACCCTCTTTGTTGGACTCATCGCGAATAAAAGATCGATAGAAAAAGGCGATCGTAGCGAAAAGTGAACAGGGTAAGAACGAGCAGCAGGAATGACAACTCAAAGTCTCTACAGAGAGTCAAACCCTCTTTGTTGGATTCATCGCGAATAAAAGATCGATAGAAAAAGGCGATCGTAGCGAAAAGTGAACAGGGTAAGAACGAGCAGCAGGAACCAACTCTGAGTGTTTCCAGAGAGAGTCAAACCCTCTTTGTTGCATTCATCGCGAATAAAAGATCGATAGAAAAAAGCGACCATAGCGAAAAGTGAACAGGGTATGAACGAGCAGCAGGAACGACAACTGAATGTTTCCACAGAGAGTCAAACCCACTTTGTGGGATTCATCGCGAATAAAAGATCGATAGAAAAAAGCGATCGTAGCGAAAAGTGAACAAGGTAAGAACGAGCAGCAGGAACGACAACTGACAGCTTCCACAGAGAGTCAAACCCTCTTTGTTGCATTCATCGCGAATAAACGATCGATACAAAAAGCGATCGTTGCGAAAAGTGAACAGGGTAAGAACGAGCAGCAGGAACCACAACTGAAAGTTTCCACGGAGAGTCAAACCCTCTTTGTTGGACTCATAGCGAATAAACAATCGATACAAAAAGCGATCGTTGCGAAAAGTGAACAGGGTAAGAACGAGCAGCAGAAACCACAACTGAAAGTTTCCACAGAGAGTCAAACCCTCTTTGTGGGATTCATTGCCAATAAAAGATCGGTAGAAAAAAGCGATCGTAGCGAAAAGTGAACAGGGTAAGAACGAGCAGCAGGAACGACCACTGAACTTTTCCACTGAGAGTCAAACCCTCTTTGTTGGACTCATCGCGAATAAACGATCGATACAAAAAGCGAACGTTGCGAAAAGTGAACAGGGTAAGAACGAGCAGCAGGAACCACAACAGAAAGTTTCCACGGAGAGTCAAACCCTCTTTGTGTGATTCATCGCGAATAAAAGGTCGATAGAAAAAAGCGATCGTAGCGCAAAGTGAACAAGGTAAGAACGAGCAGCAGGAACGAAAACTGACAGTTTCCACGGAGAGTCAAACCCTCTTTGTTGGACTCATAGTGAATAAACGATCGATACAAAAAGCGATCGTTGCGAAAAGCGAACAGGGTAAGAACGAGCAGCAGGAACCACAGTAGTAAGTACTGACCACGATTATCCGGAAACGCACATCTGGCCTGGACGCCATTAATTAGCAATTAGAGCTAATTGGGACCCCCCACATTAATCAGCACCCTCCAGGGAGCCATCACACTAATTGGGGAACGTCTATCTCGCGTCCAGACCAGTTGTGCGTTTCCGGATAATTGTGGTCATAAAAATAAAAAAAATAGGCAGAAAATAAAATAAAAAGGTAGAAATAGAGTGGAGAGAAACAATTTATTCGAAAATCAACGATGCCGCGGCGAAGAAGCCGCTCCGCAACACCCGAGTGACCAGCGTCCGCCATGTTGGTAGTTTGCACCCAGCAGTTGCAGAGATCGACGACAGGTGGCCACTTAGTTGCAAGGCATCACACCAGATGGCGCCACCATCATAGCTCTAGACGAGAAAGACAGAACAAGATACTAGCAGGAGGTAAAAATGACAGCACTGCTAAGCAAGTCTAGGCATGCGAGAGAAAAGGTCTAACCGCTACTGCTAAACAGAAAACAGTACACACCGCGGGAAAAAGGCTTACGGGGGGACGATCGCTTAGGCCTAACCCCAACACTACGCAGCTAACACAAGGCGGGAACCACACATCGCTAAACATGCGAGAAAAGGCTTAACACGAGCGCGGTCACCGCTAAACACGGCAAACATACGAGGAAAGAGGCTTACGGGGGCGATCGCTTAGGCCTAACCCCAACACTACGCAGCTAACACAAGGCGGGAACCACACATCGCTAAACATGCGAGAAAAGGCTTAACACGAGCGCGGTCACCGCTAAACACGGCAAACATACGAGGAAAGAGGCTTACGGGGGGACGATCGCTTAGGCCTAACCTCAACACTACGCAGCTAACACAAGGCGGGAACCACACATCGCTAAACATGCGTCAACAGGCTTGGACACCGCAAAACAAGTCTAAACATGCGAGAAAAGGCTTAACACGAGCGCGGTCACCGCTAAACACGGCAAACATACGAGAAAAGGAGCGTGTCAAATCACTCACCTTTTCCCCCGCGGCAACTTCCAGGCAGAAACTGAGCGAGCGCGGAGAACACACACGTACGTCTGCTCTCTACGAGATCCAGCCAGAAAGTGAGCGAGCGCGCTGAGCGCACGTCCGTCTTCCGCGACGGTCCGAGAGAAACTGAGAGAGGCGACGCGCAGCGGCCGCTATGGATGCGCGCGCGCGCGCTGCTAGCTCCCTCTGCGCCGGCCGCGGGTGTTTTCGGTTTCGGCTCTCTGCTGCGCGCGCGCGCGCGCGCTCCTAGCGGCGACGGGTGGCTTTTCAGTTTCGCTTTCATTCTCCGTTCTTTGCGCGCGCGCGCGTTTATCTCTATAAAGGCAGCGCGCACCGCGCTCGCGTCATCACTACGTGAAGATGTTCAGCTACCACTCTTTACAAAATTGTTCCCGTACCCACGCTTCTTGGGAAGAAGTGGAGAAGGAATGTTTCAACGGCGAAAGTCCCCGCAACGAGCTCGTCATCACTGCTTTTCGCTACGTGATAGACATGGTAGGCTTTGGCAATATAGGAGAGATCTCGCCGGGGCCGCTGCAGGAGATGGTGCGTCGAATTTACGCCCGTTACAAGAACGTCTGCATAACGGTTCCTGACGGACCCCTGGGACTGATGAGCGAATTTGTGAGCTTGGCCAACGCAGAATTCAACTACATCGCTGCAGACATCGTGGACCTTCTCGCTCGTGCCATCGCTCATATTAAGCACGCCCTGCGGAAGCAGCGACATTTGCAAGCAGTCTACATCGTCAACTTTGTCACTGATTTATTGAAGTACCGCTTGGTTATTGACATGCAACGCATTAAACAGACCGAATAACTTTGACGAGACTCTGCGTGTTCTTTCACTGAAACATCTTTATTGAATACATACAAAGGACTTGGTCGATAGATGCCTGCTCTTTGTTCCACGGTCACTCGATTCACAAAGGCGCTCACGGTCTTCCTTTCCCAATGCTGTACAAGGAGGTGTCCTACTGCTATACAGGAAGGCAGTTGGGCCTAACGGGGAGGTTGCTGGACGGCATTTCCTGTGCTGCATGATGTGCGACGACAGCGGCTATTGGTTCCTGAAAAACAATGTCATACATAGAATACGCTCTCACAGCAGAGACGGTCAACTTACATTTTGCTCCACGAAACGCTTCGTGTCGTGGATGGATGGATGGATGGATGGATGGATGCCCCTCGTGGGTTTTTGATCAACCGTCGTAGAACCAGACCGTCTCCTCCTCCCCGCATTGCGCTGATGGCGTCTGTACTTTGGACACCGCGCCAATGCAATAACGCATAGGATGTCGACGATGTCAACCAAACGAAAAATGAAAGAAGGTTTTAATTTAACCCCAATTTGAAATAATTCTCCCTTTAAGAACTCCTTAATTTTGTATAATCAACATGGTCTCTAATGAAATTCGTGTTATGCACGAATTCTCCCCCCCGTTTTGGAATAATCTAACGAAAAATGAAAGAAGGAGTTCAATTTTGAATAAGGCCAGATTAAAATGTTCCCCCAAATCTTCCCATTACGCCTAATCAGAATTATCTTACCCATTCCCAATTTTGAGTGGTGCGGATGGTACACCGCAATACCCCATTAAGCCTAATCAGAATTCATGTCGAACATGAATTCTCGTCCCTCCCAATTTTGACTGGGGCGGGGGACGCCCCCCAATTCCCCATTAAGCCTAATCAGAATTCATGTTTGCCATGAATTCACGTCCTTCCCCAATTTTGAATAATGCGGGCGATTCTCCCCCTAATTTTGAACTTCGCGGAGCCTAATCGGACCTCATGTTAGGCATGAAGTCCCTCCCCCCAATTTGAAATAATTCTCCTGTGTGTACCTAGCAAATAGAGAAAAGGAGGCATTAATCAAACATCGATCTAAACACATACAAATGCACTTACCTCCGGCGCAAGCAGACCGAACGTTGTGGTGGTGGTGGTGACATCGTCGACATCATCATCTTTAACTGCGGTCTATCCCACGCTCGCTTTTATACGCAGGATCTGTGGTTTCCTATTCTTCTATTGTATTGGGGCAGAGAGAGAGAGAGAGAGAGAGTCGCGTGATGCGAAAGACGATATGCGTTTATTGGCTGACGTGTTTACATGGGTGCTTCATGGTCTTCTATAAGAACCCAGGGATCCAATCTAGTAATAAAGAACCAGAATAAGGATTCTACGAACAAAAACCACGATCGAAAAACACTCACGGTAGTTGACTCGCCATCCAGCGTTCAGCGAGTTCTCTCCAACCCGCTGCACTCGCTCTGTTCCACTGGTGCACCAGGGAGTAGAGGAGGTGCTCCGCTTCCCCGAAGCTTAAAGGAGCAGTACCTTCTAGCGGTAAAGTATGCTCCTCTAAGCTTCGGGGCACTCTGAAAAAGAGCTCCCCCTCTAGTCCCCGCTGCACAGCGATTTCTCGCCACTCCCTGCCGTAGCACGCCATGAGCACTTCTGTGGTGGCCGTCTCAATGTCTTCTTCGCCTACGATGGCGAACGCTTGCAAAAACGTCTCCATATCCAAGCGGGGCACATCTCCCCCCGCACCGGGGATCAGCTGGAAAAATAGCTGCACAATGTGTGTCACAGTGAAACCTACAGAGGAACGTTAGGTATTAGAAAATAACTACTTCTAAACAAGAAGAGATAGAGAAAAACTTACCAAACGGCGGACGAATGTGGACCAGAAGGTCCAAAATCGTCTGGAACGTATGCAGCATTTTCTCGGGACTCTTGATTCGAGAATAGTGGACAAGGGGGGTACAGGGGATGACCATCTTATAGTACAGGGTTCTCACGCTCGCACTAACCCCATTCACGTCATATCCATCGATTACGTAAATCCGCCACTTTGCTTCTGTGACAAGATGCCGCCCTTTGTTCCTCCAATATCGTGCGAGGAGGAGGAGGAGGAGGGGAGACACAGGGGGTTCGAGACCAGACACGTCCAAGGACTACAAAGACGGAGAGAGAGAGAGAGAGACGACCCTCTGTCACATCCTGTGTAACCGTTCCAGAGTGGGATTCGAACCCAGGATCCTTCTACACTGGGCGCGACACACTAACCACCAATCTAATTTGTACTGCGTGACGTTTTTCGTATTGCGGGGTTCGTGTCTACACACGTCACAACATGTTCAAACACGTTCAAACATGTTCAAACACGTTCAATGACGTCATAGAGAGAGAGAGGAAGTAGTGTGTCCAGGGACGACTTCGTCGCCTGTGTCTAAACACGTCCAAACATGTTCAGACACGTTCAATGACGTCATAAGAGGAAGAGAGAGGAACGAGTGTGTCCAGGGGCGACTTCGCCGCCCATGTTCAAACATGTTCAAACACGTCTTAACATGTTTAAACACGTTCAATGACGTCATAGAGAGTGAGAGGCAAAGCTTTACTATAAATGTCGAAGCGAATGGTCGATCGTCATTCCATCATGATCAGCTTGGTAGATCCTCGTAAGTAATATACCCATGACGTCATCATCATCATCGTCGAAATGTTTGAAGAGTTTCGTTTCCAGTGTACAACACTTTTGCTGCGCGTGAAGTCGGTGTTTTCCCGCCTCACATATTTCGGGAGATTGGCAGGGCCCGCTTCTTCTGCACCAATTGCGGTGGATTGTGGTCCAAAGGTACGCTTCCTCGTTATTTTTTTTAATACGTTCTATAATCGTTCACATTTTTTTTCCAGAGCAAAAGCATTGGACGGACCGATTGATTCGCCCGTTTCTCGGCTGTCGGACGGTACCGTTCGACGTACGTTGCGAAGGACTTCGACTATTGAAGGAAGATGGAGAAGATGGACCATCAGTGTCACTCTGTGACTGAAGAAGATTGTACGGGTGTGTTTGAGATATAAAAACACGCGTTTCTCACACTCCTTTCGTTGCAGATTACGAATGGCTACTGACGGGAGATCTACCCCTGGTCCTAACCTTCAAGCCTCCTCCAAAGACCTTCTTTTTGCGAATCGGCGATCAACTGACTACCTGTCGCTGCGGTGGACTCTGGTCGAGAATCCCCAGCCATTGGTTAGACTCGAGCCTTCGTCCGTATTTGGGCTGCCTTCCCGGCTACGAAACCAAAGCTGGAGCCTAATTCGTGTGTAACGAGAAAAAAAGGTTGTCTACTCTCATTCCGTCTCAGTCATGATGACGCCCGAGCAGAGGTTTGCCACCTTTGTGCAAACGCGAATGTATCGGGACTTGCTGCGATTACGCGATTATATTCACGGCGATAGCTGCGAGGGAGACTTTCGCTCGATTCTCAAGACGATACCCTTACGTCTGTTCACCGTCAGTGGGAAGATTGCAAAGAAAATGAAGCGTTTCGTAGATTACAAGCTCGAGCTGCTGGAAAAGTATAGACGAGGAGAGACAGTCGACCCGTGTCTCATCAACGCGGGTTTCAACCGTCCTATCGTCCGTCGCTACTGGCTTCTCCACACATCCCTCGACGTCACGGTGCAGACCGGCGACGACGACGGCGGTGAGCGTCGGGTCAGCACGTTGGAAGATCGTCTCGCAAGGGTCTTGTGTATGTCGTGAATAAATAAATAAATCGTCTATTTTTTACGAAACGAGTTCGCTCACGAGGAGACGTTTTATTGTTTCGTCATTCTCTTCGAGGTTACAGGAAAACATGGATACACAACTTTTCAAGCTGTAGCGTTTCGACATGCGCGTGGCTACGTAGATACAAAAAAGCCCGCAGTAAGGCGAAAAGGGTGATTGAATACACTTGTCGTTATACTCGTCCACTACAGGTAAAGTCTTTCGAAGGTTTGCTTCGATGGGGGGAAGTCCGTAGCTGTCGAAAAACACGGCAGACCCGTCCTAATTTTTCAGGTAGAGCACCCAGTGCTGCCCGCGCCTTCTTCGCTCTTCCGTATTGATGATTAAATAGCCGGGTTTGCGTAAAACGAAGGCTTCGTCGGAAGCGCAAATGCCTCTCAGCATGGAGGAAGCGAGGGGGTTCAGGGACACGAGTTCCAAGTTGTCACTCTCGTACATCTTTTCTTATGGGAAGGTGACCGTACGGTCCTTGTCGACGTACATGAGCTTGGGACACTCGGAAATCAAGAGGACGGTGACCGCGTGTGGAAGGGCTTTAGCGAAGCGTAATTGCAGGCGAACGTTTCCTTTTCGCCACTCGTTCAAATGCGAAGGAGAAGAACACTTGTCCACGTCCAAGTTAAAGTAGAGAAGGAACCCGTTCGTTTTAAATCGCTCGTAGCTATACTTGAAATGTTTCTCTCCCAGTTCTTGCAAGAAGTTAAAGTAGGGAATTTTGACGAGGTCGTTCTGAAAGTCGTACTCGGCTCGCACTTGCTGACCGTCCACGGAGAGCATCGAATGAGACAGGTCGTAATGACGGAATTTGTAGGGGTTCGATTGGATGTCGCCGAGAAAGTCGGACGTGGCGAGCAGGGCGACGCATAATTTGGAAGGCACCCTTTCGGGGTAAACGTTTTCAAAGTGAGCGTCCAAGCTCCCGGCACTCAAGCTCCGCACCTTGGTTTCCAATCCGCGTAACACGTAGATGGCCGGCGTGGTCTGAAGCCGCCGCTCGTATTCCGAAAACAGGGAAGGTGCCAGTGTCACCTTTTTCAAGTGTAACGTCATTTCTTTAATGTCCACCTCGTAATTGTACGTTTTCTTGTCTTTGGGGACCGATACGAGTTTAAATTCGTCGTTGTTTAACAGGAAAACGACGCGAATTTCGACGGCAGGTACCATCAGGCGCGGCTGTTGAAACAGGTCGGTATTGATCTGTCCGACCAGGTTAAAGTATTTTCCACCCTTCGTCGCTTCGTAACGTTGTTTCGGACCGCGAGACGAGACGTCGTAATCGTCCTTTAAATGTTCGTCGTCCTCGATATAGAGTCCAGCCGCGTGCACTGTTTCTTGAGCCGCGGGCGTGGAATGAAGCACGACGTCCAAAATACTCCTGTAGGCGTACAACTCGTTGGAACTGACGAGTTTGTTGTTCGCATAAACGGTGGCCGTCTTAAACATGCCGCTCAACAGGTGGTTTATTGGGAAAACGACATCTTTCTCGTCCATTTCTTCCCCGTCGTCGCGAACAATGCGCACGGTCAAAGACACGAAACTGCCGTAGAGATCCAAGTGTGCCCTTTGCAAATTCTGAATACAAACCTCGATCACGGAATTATTTACTCCGTTGACCGGATAAAAAAGTTGGTACGAAGTATCTTCCATGCCGTATTGAATGGAAGGGGGTTCGAATATCATCACGTCACTCGTTAGACAGATCGGCGTCTGTATTTTTCCTTTCGTTGACGTCATGACGGAGCGCGCGCAGCGGATGTGTGACCTTCACGGCGTACCAAAGATATCTGCAGGTGCGTCGTGTGTCGGCGCCTTTTGTTGTCCTTTGCGGCGTTTCTTCCCATTGCCCTCCATGGAATCCAGCACGTCTCTCCCCGTTGCTATGGCCGTCTTTTTTACTGCGCGCGATATTCCTTCGCCATCTGCCAAATTCCGCGCCAAGCGCTTCAACGTTCTCTTGGCGATCGGTTTTATTTGCTGCCAGATGGGAACGATAAACTTGGATATGTTGCTCAACACACCGCCCCCTCGTTGGAAAAGGGGTCCCGTGTACACGGGAATTATTTTGGGGGAATTACGGTACATATTTGAAATGCAACGTTAGATTGGTTCTGCCTTTGGACCGCAACGGCAAACGTCTTCCCGTTTCGTCCGCGAGAACGATCGTCACTGAAGGAATTTCGAATTGAGACAGGTTAAAATACTGGATGTTATCTAACGTGTAGGTGACGACGTGCTTGTCTTTCTCGTAATAAAAGGGTAGTATTTTTAATATCGGTTTTTTCCCGCTCCCCACGTACGTGGGTTCCACGATATCCGTGTACACGATTATGTTGTGAAACGGGGGTTCCAGGAGTACCTCGACGGAGCTCGTGGCATCCTCATCCCCCATGAACACGGTACGCGATTCGAAGCCCAAAAGCACGGCCAGGTACTCGGAAAGTCTTAGGGTGGAGGTGCCCTCGGAAAGCCGAATTTTACATTTCTGTTCGGTTCCGTCGAAGCTGAAGCGCGCGCGTTCGCCTACGTGCTGATTAATCGCATTTAGAAGTGCTTGCGGCGTCGCATAATAGCCGGAAGGCACATGTACTTGCAAAGATCGAGGAATTTTCGTCTTGATCGTGAAAGAAAATTGACGCGCTATGGGGAGAGAGACGCGTAGCGTTTCTTCTTCGTGTCCCTCGACGGGTGTGAGATGTAGCAGCTTGACAAAGGGTTCCGGTACGTGCAACCCTTTCGGTGTTTTCAGAGAGTACACGTTATCCGCGAATTCTAGCGAGGCGTCCAGCTTGTGCGTCTGGAAATACTTGTTGAGTGTGTTCCGTAGGGACGTGGTTTCCGAATTCAGAGTGACGTCGCCGAAAGCGACGGCGGCTGCGGCGTGCTCCAATACGATGGAGGTGGCTTCGCGTTCGCTCAATTTGGGGGGTTTCACCGCACGACTTGTTTCGCGGGACGCTAGCGAGGCGTCGAGCGCTTGCGCGAGCCGAGGGTCGAATTCCACGGCTTTCATGTCCACGGGTAAGACGAAGTCGTATCGCGATTTATTGTACGCGAAAGAAACGTCGAATTCCGAAAGGGCTTTTCCCAAATCCCTCTCGAGATCCGAGGTGACACGAAAAGTTCTGCCGGCTTCCACCGTGTCCTCGAAAGAAACCTCGATTTTCGCATCTTGCCTTTCGTAGCCGATATTTAAAAAATCGTTACTTATGCTGAGATCCATCAGACCGACTTTATACCGATTCGAGAGCTGAAGCGGACTATCGAAAGCTACCGTGAAGGCGTTGAGTTTATTCGAGGGAAACTTATCCATGCTGGCGTTCGAGAGCAGGTGGACGTAGATGTCAGACATCATTTCCCAATCTTGAGCACGTCGCTGCTCGGAACCCAACTGTCGTGTTCTTTGTCGTAACCGAACCAGCGAACCAAGGAGAAGCTCTGACCGTTCAGTTGCTTCTTTCTCAGCACTTTCGTTACTGGCCAAGGCTGATTGGCGTCTCGGGTTACGACGAGTACCTCCTCCGGGTAGAAAGATCCGTCCACTTCCTTACCCCGGTAATCTTCCAGGTGTACGACGGGAGGAGAGGTGTCTCTCAGGCGGGAGACGGTGAAAATATGAGGCGACCAACTCCCTTCCGAGCTCTTATGAAAACCTTTTCTGTGAAGTAGAACCCTCACTTTATCCCCCAGTTTGAGCTTCTTTTTCACGGAGGGTACGACGGGCTTCCCATTTATCTTATTGAACAGCTCCAATTCGTTTTCGGGCGTGACTTCGGACGGGCTGATGCCCAAAGTCCTGTGTTTGGTGGTGTTGTAGTCGCGCACGATCTTGGGAAGCGCGGAAACGAAGTGGTATTTTCCCGTTACTCTAAAATAACGGAATATTCTGTCGCGTAAAGTGCGTATGACGCGCTCTGCCTGCGACGCTTTGATTACTGGAGAGAACGTAGAATACATCTGTACCTTCTTTCGTGAGAGATACTCCTTGACGGTCTTGTTGTAGAATTCCCCGCCTCTGTCGCAAAAGATGCGTGTAGGTACGTTACCTCCCCGAAAAAGTCTTATCATGGCCCTTTTCATTTCGGCGGGGCGCTTCGTCTTTAGCGGGAGGGTGCGCAGAAAGCGGGAGAGGGAATCGATTGCCACGAGAATGAAGGTCCATTTGCCACACGTCGTTGATCTTGAGCGCGATGATGCGTCTCCTATTAAACTTTCTTCTGACCGGATGGTGGAGCGTGTAGGCATCCAGCTTTCTGAGAATGGCGAGAGCCTTCTTTTTGCTCAAGTGATGCGCTTTTCTATAGCGTTCCACACCCCCCAAACCACCCTCTGGTTTCTCATATCCCTCCATAAGTCGTCCACGCAATGGAGGCTTGCTGCTGCTGCTGCTGAGGCTCGCGAGATTTGGGTAGAGAAATCAGACGCAATAGTTTCGAGACTTTGGGGAACCAGGAAGGTTTCTTTCCCGTTTTACGTTGCAACAAATAATTGACGAGTTCGTAAACGGAGGAGTGTCTGATGGGCTTGCCCGACACGGAGACACAACCCTCGCGATCCCAGGAAATAACCTTCTTTAATTCCGAGACGACCCTTTCCGCTTCCTCTTCGTCCACCTCTGGAGAGAGGAGCGAATAGTCAAAGTCATTTGTAGCGTCGGACGCCTTGTTTTTATTGTCGTAGGGGTCAAATCCGTACTGCTTGAGTATGCGATACAGTGCTTGCAGTATGAGTTTCACTTTGACGTCGTCACTCTCCTTCGAGGAAAGAATGTTTCCGATGGAGGTGGTCACTTCAATTCTCTTGGCCATTGGCGAAAAGGTTCAACACGGCGGAAAGCAGGAGAGGAACCACCGACGAAAGAACGCCCTGTCCTCGCTGCTGAGACAGATAGCGCTTCAAACGCTGCGGATTCTTGTGAATCTTTTTGTAGGCGAGCCGTCGTAAAAAGCGTTTGTGCTTCTTCAAACGCGCGAACGTATCTGGAGCTAGAGCCACCTTTCCGTTCAATACATTGAGGCAAATTTCGGAGAGGTGTTTCATGTCGGACGAGGACGAACGTCTCAAGACGTCGCGGCGGCGTGGAGGGGGTAGAGTGGAGAGTACTTTGAGTAAAGTGAGGTGAGGGCGGAGATTCATTTCGGAGCGTAGATATATTGACGTTCTCCCGGAAAGATATTGCTACGCAACCTGTGATCCTCGTGCGTGTAGTTGTGAAGATCCACGAGTAAATATGCGTGGGGCGACGACATCGCTTGTTTATATGCGTCCAGAAAATACTCCAATCTTTTTCTGCCAAATAGCTGTTGGCCGAAATGTTCCATCTGGTGCACGCTGCGCACGGTGCGCCACAGGACGACGTAACTGGCGTTGTAGGATATTGTTCTAAAATGGCTACTGTCGAAAAAGATGTTTTGAACGAGTAAGAAGATCGACGCGTTGGCATGGTGAGAACCCCGAATGAAAAGATCGGTCACCTCCTTCAAGGAACCGGCGTCGGTCATGTGATCGTCGACGACGATCAGCGTAGCGCGCGACGTGTCCCACTCTCGCGGTAGCTCCTTGGTAAATTTTACGGAGTCCCCGAATTCGTCCTGCATGCTCGGCGAAGCATATTTCTGCACGTAGAATATTTGTGACGGAGGCTTGTCTACCACGTCGTTCAGGTTCCTCAACACGTTAGCAACGAACGTAGATTTGCCGCACATGGAGGGGCCGCTTAAGATACAGCGAAAGGGATGACGGAAACGAAAAGGTTCGGGGGAAGACATGTTGCGTGCGTACACGTTGCACGAAGAGAAAGAAGAGACTGAGACTCGAAGAGAAATGCATCGCTTTTTATTTACACATCCTCGTCGTCGTCCTCTACATCGGAACTGCGTTCCCAATACAGATTGTCCAGGCTAAAGTTGGACTTCTTTTTCGCCAGTCTGTCCGCCGCTAAGATGCGGTCGAGCGTCTTCATCTTGTCCTGACACATTTCTTGACGTGCTTGCAACCATTCCAGACGGTGGACTTGAAAGGCTTCCTCCACGATGCCGCGTATAAATTCGCGAAGTTCTTCGTTTTTTGTCTTTTCCTTGCGACGACGAGAAACACAGGAGAATAAACCACACATGGCGTTTTCCACGTATCGGTCAGAATGATGACGCGAGCGCGGTGCGCGCTGCGTTTATAGAGATAAACGCGCGCGCGCGCAAAGAACGGAGAATGAAAGCGAAACTGAAAAGCCACCCGTCGCCGCTAGGAGCGCGCGCGCGCGCAGCAGAGAGCCGAAACCGAAAACACCCGCGGCCGGCGCAGAGGGAGCTAGCAGCGCGCGCGCGCGCGCATGCGCGGACGGGTGGAGCAGAGGGCGCGCGCGCATCCATAGCGGCCGCTGCGCGTCGCCTCTCTCAGTTTCTCTCGGACCGTCGCGGAAGACGGACGTGCGCTCCGCGCGCTCGCTCACTTTCTGGCTGGATCTCGTAGAGAGCAGACGTACGTGTGTGTTCTCCGCGCTCGTTCAGTTTCTGCCTGGAAGTTGCCGCGGGGGAAAAGGTGAGTGATTTGACGCGCTCCTTTTCTCGTATGTTTGCCGTGTTTAGCGGTGACCGCGCTCGTGTTAAGCCTTTTCTCGCATGTTTAGACTTGTTTTGCGGTGTCCAAGCCTGTTGACGCATGTTTAGCGATGTGTGGTTCCTGCCTTGTGTTAGCTGTGTAGTGTTGAGGTTAGGCCTAAGCGATCGTCCCCGTAAGCCTCTTTCCTCGTATGCTTGCCGTGTTTAGCGGTGACCGCGCTCGTGTTAAGCCTTTTCTCGCATGTTTAGCGATGTGTGGTTCCCGCCTTGTGTTAGCTGCGTAGTGTTGGGGTTAGGCCTAAGCGAGCGCCCCCCCGTAAGCCTCTTTCCTCGTATGTTTGCCGTGTTTAGCGGTGACCGCGCTCGTGTTAAGCCTTTTCTCGCATGTTTAGCGATGTGTGGTTCCCGCCTTGTGTTAGCTGCGTAGTGTTGGGGTTAGGCCTAAGCGATCGTCCCCCCGTAAGCCTTTTTCCCGCGATGTGTACTGTTTTCTGTTTAGCAGTAGCGGTTAGACCTTTTCTCTCGCATGCCTAGACTTGCTTAGCAGTGCTGTCATTTTTACCTGCCGCTAGTATCTTGTTCTGTCTTTCTCGTCTAGAGCTATGATGGTGGCGCCATCTGGTGTGATGCCTTGCAACTAAGTGGCCACCTGTCGTCGATCTCTGCAACTGCTGGGTGCAAACTACCAACATGGCGGACGCTGGTCACTCGGGTGTTGCGGAGCGGCTTCTTCGCCGCGGCATCGTTGATTTTCGAATAAATTGTTTCTCTCCACTCTATTTCTATCTTTTTATTTTATTTTCTGCCTATTTTTTTTATTTTTATGACCACGATTATCGGGAAACGCACAACTGGTCTGGACGCGAGATAGACGTTCCCCAATTAGTGTGATGGCTCCCTGGAGGGTGCTGATTAATGTGGGGGGTCCCAATTAGCTCTAATTGCTAATTAATGGCGTCCAGGCCAGATGTGCGTTTCCGGATAATCGTGGTCAGTACTTACTACTAACCACAACTGAAAGTTTCCACGGCGAGCCAAAGCCACTTTGTTGGATTCATCGCGAATAAAAGATCAATAGAAAAAAGCGATCGTAGCGAAAAGTGAACAGGGTAAGAACGAGCAGCAGGAACGACAACTGAAAGTTTCCGCGGAGAGTCAAACCCTCTTTGTGGGATTCATCGCGAATAAAAGATCGATAGAAAGAAGCGATCGTAGTGAAAAGTGAACAGGGTAAGACCGAGCAGCAGGAACCACAAGTGAAAGTTTCCACAGAGAGTCAAACCCTCTTTGTTGCATTCATCGCGAATAAAAGATCGATAGAAAAAAGAGATCGTAGCTAAAAGTGAACAGGGTAAGAACGAGCAGCAGGAACCACAACTGAAAGTTTCCACGGAGAGTCAAACCCTCTTTGTGGGATTCATCGCCAATAAAAGATCGATAGAAAAAAGCGATCGTAGCGAAAAGTGAACAGGGTAAGAACGAGCAGCAGGAAGCGCAACTGAAAGTTTCCACGGAGAGTCAAACACGCTTTGTTGGATTCATCGCGAATAAAAGATCGATAGAAAAATGCGATCGTAGTGAAAAGTGAACAGGGTAAGAAGGAGCAGCAGGAAGCACAACTGAAAGTTTCCACGGAGAGTCAAACCCTCTTTGTTGGACTCATCGCGAATAAACGATCGATACAAAAAGCGATCGTTGCCAAAAGTGAACAGGGTAAGAACGAGCAGCAGGAACCACAACTGAGTGTTTCCAGAGAGAGTCAAACCCTCTTTGTTGCATTCATCGCGAATAAAAGATCGATAGAAAAAAGCGACCATAGCGAAAAGTGAACAGGGTATGAACGAGCAGCAGGAACGGCAACTGAATGTTTCCACAGAGAGTCAAACCCTCTTTGTGGGATTCATCGCGAATAAAAGATCGATAGAAAAAAGCGATCGTAGCGAAAAGTGAACAAGGTAAGAACGAGCAGCAGGAACGACAACTGACAGCTTCCACAGAGAGTGAAACCCTCTTTGTGGGATTCATCGCGAATAAAAGAGCGATAGAAAAAAGCGATCGTAGCGAAAAGTGAACAGGGTAAGCACGAGCAGCAGGAACCACAACTGAAAGTTTCCACGGAGAGTCAAACCCTCTTTGTTGGACTCATAGCGAATAAACAATCGATACAAAAAGCGATCGTTGCGAAAAGTGAACAGGGTAAGAACGAGCAGCAGGAACGACAACTGAAAGTTTCCGCGGAGAGTCAAACCCTCTTTGTGGGATTCATTGCCAATAAAAGATCGATAGAAAAAAGCGATCGTAGCGAAAAGTGAACAGGGTAAGAACGAGCAGCAGGAACCACAACTGAAAGTTTCCACGGAGAGTCAAACCCTCTTTGTTGGATTGATCGCGAATAAAAGATCAATAGAAAAAAGCGATCGTAGCTAAAAGTGAACAGGGTAAGAACGAGCAGCAGGAACCACAAGTGAAAGTTTGCACAGAGAGTCAAACCCTCTTTGTTGCATTCATCGCGATTAAAAGATCGATAGAAAAAAGAGATCGTAGTTAAAAGTGAACAGGGTAAGAACGAGCAGCAGGAACCACAACTGAAAGTTTCCACGGAAAGTCAAACCCTCTTTGCGGGATTCATCGCAAATAAAAGATCGATAGAAAAAGCGATCATAGCGAAAAGCGACCAGGGTAAGAACGAGCAGCAGGAACAACATTTGAAAGTTTCCACGGACAGTCAAACCCACTTTGTTGGATTCACCGCGAATAAAAGATCGGTAGAAAAAAGCGATCGTAGCGAAAAGTGAACAGGGTAAGAACGAGCAGCAGGAATCACAACTGAAAGTTTCCACGGAGAGTCAAACACTCTTTGTTGGATTCATCGCGAACAAAAGATCGATAGAAAAATGCGATCGTAGCGAAAAGTGAACAGGGTAAGAACGAGCAGCAGGAAGCACAACTGAAAGTTTCCACGGAGAGTCAAACACGCTTTGTTGGATTCATCGCGAATAAAAGATCGATAGAAAAATGCGATCGTAGTGAAAAGTGAACAGGGTAAGAAGGAGCAGCAGGAAGCACAACTGAAAGTTTCCACGGAGAGTCAAACCCTCTTTGTTGGACTCGTCGCGAATAAACGATCGATACAAAAAGCGATCGTTGCGAAAAGTGAACAGGGTAAGAACGAGCAGCATGAACCACAACTGAAAGTTTCCACGGCGAGCCATACTCTCTTTGTTGGATTCATCGCAAATAAAAGGTCGATAGAAAAAAGCGATCGTAGCGAAAAGTGAACAGGGTAAGAACGAGCAGCAGGAACCACAACTGAAAGTTTCCACAGAGAGTGAAACCCTCTTTGTGGGATTCATCGCGAATAAAAGATCGATAGAAAAAAGCGATCGTAACGAAAAGTGAACAGGGTAAGAACGAGCAGCAGGAACCAAAACTGAAAGTTTCCACAGAGAGTCAAACCCTCTTTGTTGCATTCTTCGCGAATAAACGATCGATACAAAAAGCGAACGTTGCGAAAAGTGAACAGGGTAAGAACGAGCAGCAGGAACCACAACTGAAAGTTTCCACGGAGAGTCAAACCCTTTTTGTGTGATTCATCGCGAATAGAAGATCGATAGAAAAAAGCCATCGTATCGAAAAGCGAACAAGGTAAGAACGAGCAGTAGGAACGACAACTGACAGTTTCCACGAAGAGTCAAACCCTCTTTGTTGGACTCATAGCGAATAAACGATCGATACAAAAACCGATCGTTGCGAAAAGTGAACAGGGTAAGAACGAGCAGCAGGAACAACAAGTGAAAGTTTCCACGGAGAGTCAAACCCTCTTTGTTGGACTCATAGCGAATAAACGATCGATACGAAAAGCGATCGTTGCGAAAAGTGAACAGGGTAAGAACGAGCAGCAGGAACCACAACTGAAAGTTTCCACAGAAAGTCAAACCCTCTTTGTGGGATTCATCGCGAATAAAAGATCGATAGAAAAAAGCGATCGTAGCGAAAAGTGAACAGGGTAAGAACGAGCAGCAGGAACCACAACTGAAAGTTTCCACAGAGAGTCAAACCCTCTTTGTTGCATTCTTCGCGAATAAACGATTGATACAAAAAGCGAACGTTGCGAAAAGTGAACAGGGTAAGAACGAGCAGCAGGAACCACAACTGAAAGTTTCCATGGAGAGTCAAACACTCTTTGTTGGATTCATCGCGAACAAAAGATCGATAGAAAAATGCGATCGTAGCGAAAAGTGAACAGGGTAAGAACGAGCAGCAGGAAGCGCAACTGAAAGTTCCCACCGAGAGTCAAACACGCTTTGTTGGATTCATCGCGAATAAAAGATCGATAGAAAAATGCGATCGTAGTGAAAAGTGAACAGGATAAGAAGGAGCAGCAGGAGGCACAACTGAAAGTTTCCACGGAGAGTCAAACCCTCTTTGTTGGACTCGTCGCGAATAAACGATCGATACAAAAAGCGATCGTTGCGAAAAGTGAACAGGGTAAGAACGAGCAGCATGAACCACAACTGAAAGATTCCACGGCGAGCCAAACTCTCTTTGTTGGATTCATCGCAAATAAAAGATCGATAGAAAAAAGCGATCGTAGCGAAAAGTGAACAGGGTAAGAACGAGCAGCAGGAACCACAACTGAAAGTTTCCACAGAGAGTGAAACCCTCTTTGTGGGATTCATCGCGAATAAAAGATCGATAGAAAAAAGCGATCGTAGCGAAAAGTGAACAGGGTAAGAACGAGCAGCAGGAACCAAAACTGAAAGTTTCCACAGAGAGTCAAACCCTCTTTGTTGCATTCTTCGCGAATAAACGATCGATACAAAAAGCGAACGTTGCGAAAAGTGAACAGGGTAAGAACGAGCAGCAGGAACCACAACTGAAAGTTTCCACGGAGAGTGAAACCCTTTTTGTGTGATTCATCGCGAATAGAAGATCGATAGAAAAAAGCCATCGTATCGAAAAGCGAACAAGGTAAGAACGAGCAGTAGGAACGACAACTGACAGTTTCACGGAGAGTCAAACCCTCTTTGTTGGACTCATAGCGAATAAACGATCGATACAAAAACCGATCGTTGCGAAAAGTGAACGGGGTAAGAACGAGCAGCAGGAACAACAAGTGAAAGTTTCCACGGAGAGTCAAACCCTCTTTGTTGGACTCATAGCGAATAAACGATCGATACAAAAAGCGATCGTTGCGAAAAGTGAACAGGGTAAGAACGAGCAGCAGGAACCACAACTGAAAGTTTCCACGGAGAGTCAAACCCTCTTTGTGGGATTCATCGTGAATAAAAGATCGATAGAAAAAAGCGATCGTAGCGAAAAGTGAACAAGGTAAGAACGAGCAGCAGCAACGACAACTGACAGTTTCCACAGAAAGTCAAACCCTCTTTGTGGGATTCATCGCGAATAAAAGATCGATAGAAAAAAGCCATCGTAGCGAAAAGTGAACAGGGTAAGAACGACCAGCAGGAACCACAACTGAAAGTTTCCACAGAGAGTCAAACCCTCTTTGTTGCATTCTTCGCGAATAAACGGTTGATACAAAAAGCGAACGTTGCAAAAAGTGAACAGGGTAAGAACGAGCAGCAAGAACCACAACTGAAAGTTTCCACGGAGAGTCAAACCCTCTTTGTGGGATTCATCGCGAATAAAAGATCGATAGAACAAAGCGATCGTAGCGAAAAGTGAACAAGGTAACGAGCAGCAGGAACGACAACTGACAGTTTCCACGTAGAGTCAAACCCTCTTTGTTGGACTCATAGCGAATAAACGATCGATACAAAAAGCGATCGTTGCGAAAAGTGAACAGGGTAAGAACGAGCAGCAGGAACCACAACTGAAAGTTTCCACGGAGAGTCAAACCCTCTTTGTTGCATTCATCGCGAATAAACGATCGATACAAAAAGCGATCGTTGCGAAAAGTGAACAGGGTAAGAACGAGCAGCAGGAACAACAAGTGAAAGTTTCCACGGAGAGTCAAACCCTCTTTGTTGGACTCATAGCGAATAAACGATCGATACAAAAAACAATCGTTGCGAAAAGTGAACAGGGTAAGAACGAGCAGCAGCAACGACAACTGACAGTTTCCACAGAAAGTCAAACCCTCATTGTGGAAGTCATCGCGAATAAGCGATCGATAGAAAAAAGCGATCGTAGCGAAAAGTAAACAGGGTAAGAACGAGCAGCAGGAACCACAACTGAAAGTTTCCACGGAGAGTCAAACCCTCTTTGTGGGATTCATCGTGAATAAAAGATCGATAGAAAAAAGCGATCGTAGCGAAAAGTGAACAAGGTAAGAACGAGCAGCAGCAACGACAACTTACAGTTTCCACAGAAAGTCAAACCCTCTTTGTGGGATTCATCGCGAATAAAAGATCGATAGAAAAAAGCCATCGTAGCGAAAAGTGAACAGGGTAAGAACGAGCAGCAGGAACCACAACTGAAAGTTTCCACAGAGAGTCAAACCCTCTTTGTTGCATTCTTCGCGAATAAACGGTTGATACAAAAAGCGAACGTTGGGAAAAGTGAACAGGGTAAGAACGAGCAGCAAGAACCACAACTGAAAGTTTCCACGGAGAGTCAAACCCTCTTTGTGGGATTGATCGCGAATAAAAGATCGATAGAAAAAAGTGATCGTAGCGAAAAGTGAACAAGGCACGAACGAGCACTAGGAAGGACAACTGACAGTTTCCACGTAGAGTCAAACCCTCTTTGTTGGACTCATAGCGAATAAACGATCGATACAAAAAGCGATCGTTGCGAAAAGTGAACAGGGTAAGAACGAGCAGCAGGAACAACAAGTGAAAGTTTCCACGGAGTCAAACCCTCTTTGTTGGACTCATAGCGAATAATCGATCGATACAAAAAGCGATCGTTGCAAAAAGTGAACAGGGTAAGAACGAGCAGCAGGAACCACAACTGAAAGTTTCCACGGAGAGTCAAACCCTCTTTGTTGCATTCATCGCGAATAAACGATCGATACAAAAAGCGATCGTTGCGAAAAGTGAACAGGGTAAGAACGAGCAGCAGGAACAACAAGTGAAAGTTTCCACGGAGAGTCAAACCCTCTTTGTTGCATTCTTCCCCAGGCAGAAATCTAAAATGGGACCATTTCAAAATGGTTTAACGAACTGGTCCCACTCTGGTAATGGTCCCACCCTGGTCCCACCCCAGTAATGGTCCCACTCTGGTCCCACTTGCCAAGTGGTCCCATGGGGGACCAGTTCGTTAAACCACTTCAGAATGGGACCACTCTGGAGTGGGACCTCTTCAAAGTGGTTTATTGGACAGGTCCCACTTTGAGTGTGTCCCACTTAGTGACTGGGACCAGTTGAAAGTGGAACCAGCTTCACGATGGTCCCACTTGAACTGGAACCAGTGGAATTGATCCAGTGGTCCGGGATCCGGCTACTTAGCAGCTGGGGCCACTGAATGCATGACTGAAAATAATGCGTAGAAATGCAGATATTGCTCAAGTAAATACCGTTTATTCTGCTAAAACTGAGCAGAAAGAAATAATCAATACATCTCTACATGTTCATACTACGTAGTATAAGTCTGATCACTCACTGTGTCTTGACAAAGCATATGCCTGACTGTGCGATGCACTCACGGAATACAGGGAGCTTTCGTTCGTTGGCCACCTCACATGTTGTATTTTCTTAGAGAAGATGACACATGACACTCCTGTTTTCCATGCGGGTCGCGACACCCCCTTCCTCTTCACCGTACGTTCGGAATCTTCTTATCCTGTTTCTCTTCAAGTTCCTCCTAAGTTTCTAAAATGAAACATCTATTTAATAGTAATCAAAACATCACGGTAATCACTCATACCTGCAAACATTCGCGACGTGCAGTCCGATTGGCGTTTCACAGTGCGTTTTGCCCCTACGCCGTTTACGTCTTCTTGGCGTCAAAACTCTTCCGGGAAATCGACAATGTGTTGCATAGGAACCATTGTCATCGCATTGTCTTACAAAGCCCACTAAAACACACGTAAATACTGCACAGGAGATACACCATCCTTGCGACGGCAACTGAAGACCAAACCAACTTGTTGCGACGCGTTCAAGCACCAACTGCCATGCCGCCATGCCACTCTCGCCGCTCTCGCCCTCTCCTCTCCCTCTCGGCTCTCGCCGTTTGAAGTTTGAATTTGTAGCCGCCGTAGCGTCTTCACATTGCATCAGCCTCTGCAGTTACCTTTTCTTTTTTTCGTTGTCTTTCTTCTAGTTATTTAGCTTAATTTTTGTTGTTGTTGAGATGTATTTTTTACCTTTCTCTGGTACTTTATATGTTAAGATATGCACCTTGAGATGAGAATATGTGCTCGAATTGGAGTTACAGGGATACAGCATATATTTGATCGCAGTCGCACGCACCTGGATAAACAGCAATAAAAAGAGATCATGCATGTGCTAAAATAGATCAGAGTAATAGATCTAACAAAACCAGAAGGATATATGGCAAGTGTGGACAAGATGAAATCTCAAAGGGGAAAGCTGGGAAGCTGCCCAACTTGGAGTCTCAAGTGACCATTCTGGGAACAAAATGGTACCTGTGAGGCTCCAGCTGGAAGTGCTGGAACCATCTGAGCCCAAAATGGAACCCGCTTAAAGCCAGAGTGGGAACCACACACCACTTTGCACCCTTCTGGGCCCAGAATGGAACCCACTTAAAGCCAGAGTGGGAACCACACACCACTTTGGCACCCATCTGGGCCCAGAATGGAACCCGCTTAAAGCCAGAGTGGGAACACTGCACCACTTTGGGACCCATCTGGGCCCAGAATGGAACCCGGTTAAAGCCACAATGGGACCACTAACGCCACTTGGGGACCCATCGGGGACCAGAATGGAACCCGCTTAAAGCCAGAGTGGGACCATTAATACCACTTGGGGACCCATCTGGGACCATTCAACTGCAAATGGAACCACTTGGGGACCATTCGGGAACCAGTCCTGATTTCTGCCTGGGTCGCGAATAAACGGTTGATACAAAAAGCGAACGTTGCGAAAAGTGAACAGGGTAAGAACGAGCAGCAGGAACCACAACTGAAAGTTTCCACGGAGAGTCAAACCCTCTTTGTGTGATTCATCGCAAATAAAAGATCGATAGAAAAAAGCGATCGTAGCGAAAAGTGAACAGGGTAAGAACGAGCTGCAGGAACGACAACTGAGAGTTTCCGCGGAGAGTCAAACCCTCTTTGTGGGATTCATCGCGAATAAAAGATCGATAGAAAGAAGCGATCATAGCGAAAAGTGAACAGGGTAAGAACGAGCAGTAGGAATCACAACTAAAAGTTTCCACGGAGAGTCAAACCCTCTTTGTGGGATTCATCGCGAATAAAAGATCGATAGAAAAAATCGATCGTAGCGAAAAGTGAACAATGTAAGAACGAGCAGCAGTAACGACAACTGACAGTTTCCACGGAGAGTCAAACCCTCTTTGCTGGACTCATAGCGAATAAACGATCGATACAAAAAGTGATCGTAGTGAAAAGTGAACGGGGTAAGAACAAGCAGCAGGAACGACAACTGAAAGTCTCCACGGAGAGTCAAACCCTCTTTGACGGACTCATCGCGAATAAGCGATCGATAGAAAAAAGCGATCGTAGCGAAAAGTAAACAGGGTAAGAACGAGCAGCAGGAACCACAACTGAAAGTTTCCACGGAGAGTCAAACCCTCTTTGTGGGATTCATCGCGAATAAAAGATCGATAGAAAAAAGTGATCGTAGTGAAAAGTGAACAAGGTAAGAACAAGCAGCAGGAACGACAACTGACAGTTTCCACGGAGAGTCAAACCCTCTTTGTTGGACTCATAGCGAATAAACGATCGATACAAAAAGCGATCGTTGCGAAAAGTGAACAGGGTAAGAACGAGCAGCAGAAACAACAAGTGAAAGTTTCCACGGAGTCAATCCCTATTTGTTGGACTCATAGCGAATAAACGATCGGTACAAAAAGCGATCGTTGCGAAAAGTGAACAGGGTAAGAACGAGCAGCAGGAACCACAACTGAAAGTTTCCACGGAGAGTCAAGCCCTCTTTGTGGGATTCATCGTGAATAAAAGGTCGATAGAAAAAAGCGATCGTAGCGAAAAGTGAACAAGGTAAGAACGAGCAGCAGGAACCACAACTGAAAGTTTCCACAGAGAGTCAAACCCTCTTTGTTGCATTCTTCGCGAATAAACGATCGATACAAAAAGCGAACGTTGCGAAAAGTGAACAGGGTAAGAACGAGCAGTAGGAACGACAACTGACAGTTTCCACGGAGAGTCAAACCCTCTTTGTTGGACTCATAGCGAATAAACGATCGATACAAAAACCATTCGTTGCGAAAAGTGAACAGGGTAAGAACGAGCAGCAGGAACAACAAGTGAAAGTTTCCACGGAGAGTCAAACCCTCTTTGTTGGACTCATAGCGAATAAACGATCGATACGAAAAGCGATCGTTGCGAAAAGTGAACAGGGTAAGAACGAGCAGCAGGAACCACAACTGAAAGTTTCCACGGAGAGTCAAACCCTCTTTGTGGGATTCATCGTGAATAAAAGATCGATAGAAAAAAGCGATCGTAGCGAAAAGTGAACAGGGTAAGAACGAGCAGCAGGAACCTCAACTGAAAGTTTCCACAGAGAGTCAAACCCTCTTTGTTGCATTCTTCGCGAATAAACGATTGATACAAAAAGCGAACGTTGCGAAAAGTGAACAGGGTAAGAACGAGCAGCAGGAGCCACAACTGAAAGTTTCCATGGCGAGCCAAACTCTCTTTGTTGGATTCATCGCGAATAAACGATTGATACAAAAAGCGAACGTTGCGAAAAGTGAACAGGGTAAGCACGAGCAGCAGGAACCACAACTGAAAGTTTCCACGGAGAGTCAAGCCCTCTTTGTTGGACTCATAGCGAATAAACAATCGCTAGAAAAAAGCGATCGTAGCGAAAAGTGAACAGGGTAAGAACGAGCAGCAGGAACGACAACTGAAAGTTTCCGCGGAGAGTCAAACCCTCTTTGTGGGATTCATCGCGAATAAAAGATCGATAGAAAGAAGCGATCGGAGCGAAAAGTGAACAGGGTAAGAAGGAGCAGCAGGAACCACAACTGAAAGTTTCCACGGAGAGTCAAACCCTCTTTGTGGGATTCATCGCGAATAAAAGATCGATAGAAAAAAGTGATCGTAGCGAAAAGTGAACAAGGTAAGAACGAGCAGTAGGAACGACAACTGACAGTTTCCACGGAGAGTCAAACCCTCTTTGTTGGACTCATAGCGAATAAACGATCGATACAAAAAGCGATCGTTGCGAAAAGTGAACAGGGTAAGAACGAGCAGCAGGAACAACAAGTGAAAGTTTCCACGGAGAGTCAAACCCTCTTTGTTGGACTCATAGCGAATAAACGATCGATACAAAAAGCGATCGTTGCGAAAAGTGAACAGGGTAAGAACGAGCAGCAGGAACCACAACTGAAAGTTTCCACGGAGAGTCAAACCCTCTTTGTGGGATTCATCGTGAATAAAAGATCGATAGAAAAAAGCGATCGTAGCGAAAAGTGAACAAGGTAAGAACGAGCAGCAGCATCGACAACTGACAGTTTCCACAGAGAGTCAAACCCTCTTTGTTGCATTCTTCGCGAATAAACGGTTGATACAAAAAGCGAACGTTGCAAAAAGTGAACAGGGTAAGAACGAGCAGCAGGAACAACAAGTGAAAGTTTCCACGGAGAGTCAAACCCTCTTTGTTGGACTCATAGCGAATAAACGATCGATACAAAAAGCGATCGTTGCGAAAAGTGAACAGGGTAAGAACGAGCAGCAGAAACCACAACTGAAAGTTTCCACGGAGAGTCAAACCCTCTTTGTGGGATTCATCGCGAATAAAAGATCGATAGAAAAAAGCCATCGTAGCGAAAAGTGAACAGGGTAAGAACGAGCAGCAGGAACCACAACTGAAAGTTTCCACAGAGAGTCAAACCCTCTTTGTTGCATTCTTCGCGAATAAACGGTTGATACAAAAAGCGAACGTTGCAAAAAGTGAACAGGGTAAGAACGAGCAGCAAGAACCACAACTGAAAGTTTCCACGGAGAGTCAAACCCTCTTTGTGGGATTCATCGCGAATAAAAGATCGATAGAACAAAGCGATCGTAGCGAAAAGTGAACAAGGTAACAACGAGCAGCAGGAACGACAACTGACAGTTTCCACGTAGAGTCAAACCCTCTTTGTTGGACTCATAGCGAATAAACGATCGATACAAAAAGCGATCGTTGCGAAAAGTGAACAGGGTAAGAACGAGCAGCAGGAACCACAACTGAAAGTTTCCACGGAGAGTCAAACCCTCTTTGTTGCATTCATCGCGAATAAACGATCGATACAAAAAGCGATCGTTGCGAAAAGTGAACAGGGTAAGAACGAGCAGCAGGAACAACAAGTGAAAGTTTCCACGGAGAGTCAAGCCCTCTTTGTTGGACTCATAGTGAATAAACGATGCGAAAAGTGAACAGGGTAAGAACGAGCAGCAGCAACGACAACTGACAGTTTCCACAGAAAGTCAAACCCTCTTTGTGGGAGTCATCGCGAATAAGCGATCGATAGAAAAAAGCGATCGTAGCGAAAAGTAAACAGGGTAAGAACGAGCAGCAGGAACCACAACTGAAAGTTTCCACGGAGAGTCAAACCCTCTTTGTGGGATTCATCGTGAATAAAAGATCGATAGAAAAAAGCGATCGTAGCGAAAAGTGAACAGGGTAAGAACGAGCAGCAGGAACCACAACTGAAAGTTTCCACAGAGAGTCAAACCCTCTTTGTTGCATTCTTCGCGAATAAACGGTTGATACAAAAAGCGAACGTTGGGAAAAGTGAACAGGGTAAGAACGAGCAGCAAGAACCACAACTGAAAGTTTCCACGGAGAGTCAAACCCTCTTTGTGGGATTCATCGCGAATAAAAGATCGATAGAACAAAGCGATCGTAGCGAAAAGTGAACAAGGTAACAACGAGCAGCAGGAACAACAACTGACAGTCTCCACGTAGAGTCAAACCCTCTTTGTTGGACTCATAGCGAATAAACGATCGATACAAAAAGCGATCGTTGCGAAAAGTGAACAGGGTAAGAACGAGCAGCAGGAACCACAACTGAAAGTTTCCACGGAGAGTCAAACCCTCTTTGTTGCATTCATCCATCGCGAATAAACGATCGATACAAAAGCCATCGTTGCGAAAAGTGAACAGGGTAAGAACGAGCAGCAGGAACAACAAGATAAAGTTTTCACGGAGAGTCAAACCCTCTTTGTTGGACTCATAGCGAATAAACGATCGATACAAAAAACGATCGTTGCGAAAAGTGAACAGGGTAAGAACGAGCAGCAGCAACGACAACTGACAGTTTCCACAGAAAGTCAAACCCTCTTTGTGGGAGTCATCGCGAATAAGCGATCGATAGAAAAAAGCGATCGTAGCGAAAAGTAAACAGGGTAAGAACGAGCAGCAGGAACCACAACTGAAAGATTCCACGGAGAGTCAAACCCTCTTTGTGGGATTCATCGTGAATAAAAGATCGATAGAAAAAAGCGATCGTAGCGAAAAGTGAACAAGGTAAGAACGAGCAGCAGCAACGACAACTGACAGTTTCCAGAGAAAGTCAAACCCTCTTTGTGGGATTCATCGCGAATAAAAGATCGATAGAAAAAAGCCATGGTAGCGAAAAGTGAACAGGGTAAGAACGAGCAGCAGGAACCACAACTGAAAGTTTCCACAGAGAGTCAAACCCTCTTTGTTGCATTCTTCGCGAATAAACGGTTGATACAAAAAGCGAACGTTGGGAAAAGTGAACAGGGTAAGAACGAGCAGCAAGAACCAACACTGAAAGTTTCCACGGAGAGTCAAACCCTCTTTGTGGGATTGATCGCGAATAAAAGATCGATAGAAAAAAGTGATCGTAGCGAAAAGTGAACAAGGCAAGAACGAGCACTAGGAAGGACAACTGACAGTTTCCACGTAGAGTCAAACCCTCTTTGTTGGACTCATAGCGAATAAACGATCGATACAAAAAGCGATCGTTGCGAAAAGTGAACAGGGTAAGAACGAGCAGCAGGAACAACAAGTGAAAGTTTCCACGGAGTCAAACCCTCTTTGTTGGACTCATAGCGAATAATCGATCGATACAAAAAGCGATCGTTGCGAAAAGTGAACAGGGTAAGAACGAGCAGCAGGAACCACAACTGAAAGTTTCCACGGAGAGTCAAACCCTCTTTGTTGGACTCATAGCGAATAAACGATCGATACAAAAAGCGATCGTTGCGAAAAGTGAACAGGGTAAGAACGAGCAGCAGAAACAACAAGTGAAAGTTTCCACGGAGTCAATCCCTATTTGTTGGACTCATAGCGAATAAACGATCGGTACAAAAAGCGATCGTTGCGAAAAGTGAACAGGGTAAGAACGAGCAGCAGGAACCACAACTGAAAGTTTCCACGGAGAGTCAAGCCCTCTTTGTGGGATTCATCGTGAATAAAAGGTCGATAGAAAAAAGCGATCGTAGCGAAAAGTGAACAAGGTAAGAACGAGCAGCAGCAACGACAACTGACAGTTTCCACAGAAAGTCAAACCCTCTTTGTTGCATTCATCGCGAATAAACGATCGATACAAAAAGCGATCGTTGCGAAAAATGAACAGGGTGTGAACGAGCAGCAGGAAGCACAACTGAAAGTTTCCACGGAGAGTCAAACGCTCTTTGTTGGATTCATCGCGAATAAAAGATCGATAGAAAAATGCAATCGTAGCGAAAAGTGAACAGGGTAAGCACGAGCAGCAGGAAGCACAACTGAAAGTTTCCACGGAGAGTCAAAACCTCTTTGTTGGACTCATCGCGAATAAACGATCGATACAAAAAGCGATCGTTGCGAAAAGTGAACAGGGTAAGAACGAGCAGCTTGAACCACAACTGAAAGATTCCACGGAGAGTCAACCCTCTTTGTGTGATTCATCGCGAATAAAAGATCGATAGAAAAACGCGATCCTAGCGAAAAGTGAACAAGGTAAGAACGAGCAGCAGGAACGACAACTGACAGTTTCCACAGAAAGTCAAACCCTCTTTGTGGGAGTCATCGCGAATAAGCGATCGATAGAAAAAAGCGATCGTAGCGAAAAGTAAACAGGGTAAGAACGAGCAGCAGGAACCACAACTGAAAGTTTCCACGGAGAGTCAAACCCTCTTTGTGGGATTCATCGTGAATAAAAGATCGATAGAAAAAAGCGATCGTAGCGAAAAGTGAACAGGGTAAGAACGAGCAGCAGGAACCACAACTGAAAGTTTCCACAGAGAGTCAAACCCTCTTTGTTGCATTCTTCGCGAATAAACGGTTGATACAAAAAGCGAACGTTGGGAAAAGTGAACAGGGTAAGAACGAGCAGCAAGAACCACAACTGAAAGTTTCCACGGAGAGTCAAACCCTCTTTGTGGGATTCATCGCGAATAAAAGATCGATAGAACAAAGCGATCGTAGCGAAAAGTGAACAAGGTAACAACGAGCAGCAGGAACGACAACTGACAGTCTCCACGTAGAGTCAAACCCTCTTTGTTGGACTCATAGCGAATAAACGATCGATACAAAAAGCGATCGTTGCGAAAAGTGAACAGGGTAAGAACGAGCAGCAGGAACCACAACTGAAAGTTTCCACGGAGAGTCAAACCCTCTTTGTTGCATTCATCCATCGCGAATAAACGATCGATACAAAAGCCATCGTTGCGAAAAGTGAACAGGGTAAGAACGAGCAGCAGGAACAACAAGATAAAGTTTTCACGGAGAGTCAAACCCTCTTTGTTGGACTCATAGCGAATAAACGATCGATACAAAAAACGATCGTTGCGAAAAGTGAACAGGGTAAGAACGAGCAGCAGCAACGACAACTGACAGTTTCCACAGAAAGTCAAACCCTCTTTGTGGGAGTCATCGCGAATAAGCGATCGATAGAAAAAAGCGATCGTAGCGAAAAGTAAACAGGGTAAGAACGAGCAGCAGGAACCACAACTGAAAGATTCCACGGAGAGTCAAACCCTCTTTGTGGGATTCATCGTGAATAAAAGATGGATAGAAAAAAGCGATCGTAGCGAAAAGTGAACAAGGTAAGAACGAGCAGCAGCAACGACAACTGACAGTTTCCAGAGAAAGTCAAACCCTCTTTGTGGGATTCATCGCGAATAAAAGATCGATAGAAAAAAGCCATGGTAGCGAAAAGTGAACAGGGTAAGAACGAGCAGCAGGAACCACAACTGAAAGTTTCCACAGAGAGTCAAACCCTCTTTGTTGCATTCTTCGCGAATAAACGGTTGATACAAAAAGCGAACGTTGGGAAAAGTGAACAGGGTAAGAACGAGCAGCAAGAACCACAACTGAAAGTTTCCACGGAGAGTCAAACCCTCTTTGTGGGATTGATCGCGAATAAAAGATCGATAGAAAAAAGTGATCGTAGCGAAAAGTGAACAAGGCAAGAACGAGCACTAGGAAGGACAACTGACAGTTTCCACGTAGAGTCAAACCCTCTTTGTTGGACTCATAGCGAATAAACGATCGATAGAAAAAGCGATCGTTGCGAAAAGTGAACAGGGTAAGAACGAGCAGCAGGAACAACAAGTGAAACTTTCCACGGAGTCAAACCCTCTTTGTTGGACTCATAGCGAATAATCGATCGATACAAAAAGCGATCGTTGCGAAAAGTGAACAGGGTAAGAACGAGCAGCAGGAACCACAACTGAAAGTTTCCACGGAGAGTCAAACCCTCTTTGTTGGACTCATAGCGAATAAACGATCGATACAAAAAGCGATCGTTGCGAAAAGTGAACAGGGTAAGAACGAGCAGCAGAAACAACAAGTGAAAGTTTCCACGGAGTCAATCCCTATTTGTTGGACTCATAGCGAATAAACGATCGGTACAAAAAGCGATCGTTGCGAAAAGTGAACAGGGTAAGAACGAGCAGCAGGAACCACAACTGAAAGTTTCCAAGGAGAGTCAAGCCCTCTTTGAGGGATTCATCGTGAATAAAAGGTCGATAGAAAAAAGCGATCGTAGCGAAAAGTGAACAAGGTAAGAACGAGCAGCAGCAACGACAACTGACAGTTTCCACAGAAAGTCAAACCCTCTTTGTTGCATTCATCGCGAATAAACGATCGATACAAAAAGCGATCGTTGCGAAAAGTGAACAGGGTGTGAACGAGCAGCAGGAAGCACAACTGAAAGTTTCCACGGAGAGTCAAACGCTCTTTGTTGGATTCATCGCGAATAAAAGATCGATAGAAAAATGCAATCGTAGCGAAAAGTGAACAGGGTAAGAACGAGCAGCAGGAAGCACAACTGAAAGTTTCCACGGAGAGTCAAAACCTCTTTGTTGGACTCATCGCGAATAAACGATCGATACAAAAAGCGATCGTTGCGAAAAGTGAACAGGGTAAGAACGAGCAGCTTGAACCACAACTGAAAGATTCCACGGAGAGTCAACCCTCTTTGTGTGATTCATCGCGAATAAAAGATCGATAGAAAAACGCGATCCTAGCGAAAAGTGAACAAGGTAAGAACGAGCAGCAGGAACGACAACTGACAGTTTCCACGGAGAGTCAAACCCTCTTTGTGTGATTCATCGCGAATAAACGGTCGATACAAAAAGCGATCGTTGCGAAAAGTGGACAGGGTAAGAACGAGCAGAGGAACCACAACTGAAAGTTTCCACGGAGAGTCAAACCCTCTTTGTGTGATTCATCGCGAATAAAAGATCGATAGAAAAAAGCGATCGTAGCGAAAAGTGAACAAGGTAAGAACGAGAAGCAGGAACGACAACTGAAAATTTCCACGGCGAGCCAAACCCTCTTTGTTGGATTCATCGCAAATAAAAAATCGATAGAAAAAAGCGATCGTAGCGCAAAGTGAACAGGATAAGAACGAGCAGCAGGAACCACAACTGAAAGTTTCCACGGAGAGTCAAACCCTCTTTGTGGGATTCATCGCGAATAAAAGAACGATAGAAAAAAGCGATCGTAGCTAAAAGTGAACAGATTAAGGACGAGCAGCAGGAACTACAACTGAAAGTTTCCACAGAGAGTCAAACCCACTTTGTTGCATTCATCGCGAATAAAAGATCGATAGAAAAAAGCGATCGTACCGAAAAGTTAACAGGGTAAGAATGAGCAGCAGGAACCACAACTGAAAGTTTCCACGAAGAGTCAAAACCCTCTTTGTGGGATTCATCGCGAATAAAAGATCGATAGAAAAAAGCGATCGTAGCGAAGTCAACAAGGTAAGAACGAGCAGCAGGAACGACAACTGACAGCTTCCACATAGAGTGAAACCCTCTTTGTTGCATTGATCGCGAATGAACGATCGATACCAAAAGCGATCGTTGCGAAAAGTGAACAGGGTAAGAACGAGCAGCAGGAACGACAACTGAAAGTTTCCGCGGAGAGTCAAACCCTCTTTGTGGGATTCATCGCGAATAAAAGATCGATAGAAAGAAGCCATCGTAGCGAAAAGTGAATAGGGTAAGAACGAGCAGCAGGAACGACAACTGAAAGTTTCCACGGAGAGTCAAACATTCTTTGTGGGATTTACCGCGAATAAAAGATCGATAGAAAAGAGCGATCGTAGCAAAAAGTGAACGGGGTAAGAACAAGCAGCAGGAACGACAACTGAAAGTTTCCACGGAGAGTCAAACCCTCTTTGGTGGACTCATCGCCAATAAACGTTCGATAGAAAAAAGCGATCGTAACGAAAAGTAAACAGAGTAAGAACGAGAAGCACGAACCACAACTGAAAGTTTCCACGGAGAGTCAAACCCACTTTGTGGGATTCATCGCGAATAAAAGATCGATAGAAAAAAGCGATCGTAGCGAAAAGTGAACAGGGTAAGAACGAGCAGCAGGAACCACAACTGAAAGTTTCCACGGAGAGTCAAACCCTCTTTGTTGGACTCATAGCGAATAAACGATCGATAGAAAAAGCGATCGCTGCGAAAAGTGAACAGGTTAAGAACCAGCAGCAGGAACCACAACTGAAAGTTTCCATGAAGAGTCAAACCCTCTTTGTGGGATTCATCGCGAATAAAAGATCGATAGAAAAAAGGGATCGTAGCGAAAAGTCAACAAGGTAAGAACGAGCAGCAGGAACGACAACTGACAGCTTCCACAGAGAGTGAAACCCTCTTTGTTGCATTCATCGCGAATAAACGATCGACACAAAAAGCGATCGTTGCGAAAAGTGAACAGGGTAAGAACGAGCAGCAGGAACCACAACTGAAAGTTTCCACGGAGAGTCAAACCCTCTGTGTTGGACTCATAGCGAATAAACGATCGATACAAAAAGCGATCGTTGCGAAAAGTGAACAGGGTAAAAACGAGCAGCAGGAACCACAACTGAAAGTTTCCACGGAGAGTCAAACCCACTTTGTGGGATTCATCGCGAATAAAAGATCGACAGAAAAAATCGATCGTAGCGAAAAGTGAACAGGGTAAGAACGAGCATCAGGAACCACAACTGAAAGTTTCCACGGAGAGTCAAACCCTCTTTGTGGGATTCATCGCGAATAAAAGATCGATACAAAAAGCGATCGTTGCGAAAAGTGAACAGGGTAAGAACGAGCAGCAGGAACCACAACTGAAAGTTTCCAGGGAGAGTCAAACCCTCTTTGTGGGATTCATCGCGAATAAAAGATCGATAGAAAAAAGCGATCGTAGCGAAAAGTGAACAAGGTAAGAACGAGCAGCAGGAACGACAACTGACAGTTTCCACAGAGAGTCAAACCCTCTTTGTTGCATTCATCGCGAATAAACGATCGATACAAAAAGCGATCATTGCGAAAAGTGAACAGGGTAAGAACGAGCAGCAGGAACCACAACTGAAAGTTTCCACGGAGAGTCAAACCCTCTTTCTTGGACTCATAGCGAATAATCGATCGATACAAAAAGCAATCGTTGCGAAAAGTGAACAGGGTAAGAACGAGCAGCAGGAACCACAACTGAAAGTTTCCACGGAGTGTCAAACCCTCTTTGTGGGATTTATCGCGAATAAAAGATCGATAGAAAAAAGGGATCGTAGCGAAAAGTGAACAAGGTAAGAACGAGCAGCAGGAACGACAACTGACAGTTTCCACAGATAGCCAAACCCTCTTTGTTGCATTCATCGCGAATAAACGATCGATACAAAAAGCGATCATTGCGAAAAGTGAACAGGGTAAGAACGAGCAGCAGGAACCACAACTGAAAGTTTCCACGGAGAGTCAAACCCTCTTTGTTGGACTCATCGCGAATAAACGATCGATACAAAAAGCGAACGTTGCGAAAAGTGAACAGGGAAAGAAGAGAGCAGCAGGAACCACAACTGAAAGTTTCCACGGAGCGTCAAACCCTCTTTGTGTGATTCATCGCGAATAAAAGATCGATAGAAAAAAGCGATTGTAGCGAAAAGTGAACAAGGTAAGAACGAGCAGCAGAAACGACAACTGACAGTTTCCACGGTGAGTCAAATCCTCTTTGTTGGAGTCATAGCGAATAAACGATCGATACAAAAAGCGATCGTTGCGAAAAGTGAACAGGGTAAGAACGAGCAGCAGGAACCACAACTGAAAGTTTCCACGGCGAGCCAAACCCTCTTTGTTGGATTCGTCGCATATAAAAGATCGATAGAAAAAAGCGATCGTAGCGAAAAGTGAACAGGGTAAGAACGACCAGCAGGAACGACAACTGAAAGTTTCCGCGGAGAGTCAAACCCTCTTTGTGAGATTCATCGCGAATAGAAGATCGATAGAAAGAAGCGATCGTAGCGAAAAGTGAACAGGGTAAGAACGAGCAGCAGGAACCACAAGTGAAAGTTTCCACGGAGAGTCAAACACTCTTTGTTGGATTCATCGCGAATAAAAAAATCGATAGAAAAATGCGATCGTAGCGAAAAGTGAACAAGGTAAGAACGAGCAGCAGCAACGACAACTGAAAGTTTCCACGGAGAGTCAAACCCTCTTTGGTGGACTCATCGCCAATAAACGTTCGATAGAAAAAAGCGATCGTAACGAAAAGTAAACAGAGTAAGAACGAGAAGCACGAACCACAACTGAAAGTTTCCACGGAGAGTCAAACCCACTTTGTGGGATTCATCGCGAATAAAAGATCGATAGAAAAAAGCGATCGTAGCGAAAAGTGAACAGGGTAAGAACGAGCAGCAGGAACCACAACTGAAAGTTTCCACGGAGAGTCAAACCCTCTTTGTTGGACTCATAGCGAATAAACGATCGATAGAAAAAGCGATCGCTGCGAAAAGTGAACAGGTTAAGAACCAGCAGCAGGAACCACAACTGAAAGTTTCCATGAAGAGTCAAACCCTCTTTGTGGGATTCATCGCGAATAAAAGATCGATAGAAAAAAGGGATCGTAGCGAAAAGTCAACAAGGTAAGAACGAGCAGCAGGAACGACAACTGACAGCTTCCACAGAGAGTGAAACCCTCTTTGTTGCATTCATCGCGAATAAACGATCGACACAAAAAGCGATCGTTGCGAAAAGTGAACAGGGTAAGAACGAGCAGCAGGAACCACAACTGAAAGTTTCCACGGAGAGTCAAACCCTCTGTGTTGGACTCATAGCGAATAAACGATCGATACAAAAAGCGATCGTTGCGAAAAGTGAACAGGGTAAAAACGAGCAGCAGGAACCACAACTGAAAGTTTCCACGGAGAGTCAAACCCACTTTGTGGGATTCATCGCGAATAAAAGATCGACAGAAAAAATCGATCGTAGCGAAAAGTGAACAGGGTAAGAACGAGCATCAGGAACCACAACTGAAAGTTTCCACGGAGAGTCAAACCCTCTTTGTGGGATTCATCGCGAATAAAAGATCGATACAAAAAGCGATCGTTGCGAAAAGTGAACAGGGTAAGAACGAGCAGCAGGAACCACAACTGAAAGTTTCCAGAGAGAGTCAAACCCTCTTTGTGGGATTCATCGCGAATAAAAGATCGATAGAAAAAAGCGATCGTAGCGAAAAGTGAACAAGGTAAGAACGAGCAGCAGGAACGACAACTGACAGTTTCCACAGAGAGTCAAACCCTCTTTGTTGCATTCATCGCGAATAAACGATCGATACAAAAAGCGATCATTGTGAAAAGTGAACAGGGTAAGAACGAGCAGCAGGAACCACAACTGAAAGTTTCCACGGAGAGTCAAACCTTCTTTGTTGGACTCATAGCGAATAATCGATCGATACAAAAAGCAATCGTTGCGAAAAGTGAACAGGGTAAAAACGAGCAGCAGGAACCACAACTGAAAGTTTCCACGGAGAGTCAAACCCACTTTGTGGGATTCATCGCGAATAAAAGATCGACAGAAAAAATCGATCGTAGCGAAAAGTGAACAGGGTAAGAACGAGCATCAGGAACCACAACTGAAAGTTTCCACGGAGAGTCAAACCCTCTTTGTGGGATTCATCGCGAATAAAAGATCGATACAAAAAGCGATCGTTGCGAAAAGTGAACAGGGTAAGAACGAGCAGCAGGAACCACAACTGAAAGTTTCCAGGGAGAGTCAAACCCTCTTTGTGGGATTCATCGCGAATAAAAGATCGATAGAAAAAAGCGATCGTAGCGAAAAGTGAACAAGGTAAGAACGAGCAGCAGGAACGACAACTGACAGTTTCCACAGAGAGTCAAACCCTCTTTGTTGCATTCATCGCGAATAAACGATCGATACAAAAAGCGATCATTGTGAAAAGTGAACAGGGTAAGAACGAGCAGCAGGAACCACAACTGAAAGTTTCCACGGAGAGTCAAACCCTCTTTGTTGGACTCATAGCGAATAATCGATCGATACAAAAAGCAATCGTTGCGAAAAGTGAACAGGGTAAGAACGAGCAGCAGGAACCACAACTGAAAGTTTCCACGGAGTGTCAAACCCTCTTTGTGGGATTTATCGCGAATAAAAGATCGATAGAAAAAAGGGATCGTAGCGAAAAGTGAACAAGGTAAGAACGAGCAGCAGGAACGACAACTGACAGTTTCCACAGATAGCCAAACCCTCTTTGTTGCATTCATCGCGAATAAACGATCGATACAAAAAGCGATCATTGCGAAAAGTGAACAGGGTAAGAACGAGCAGCAGGAACCACAACTGAAAGTTTCCACGGAGAGTCAAACCCTCTTTGTTGGACTCATCGCGAATAAACGATCGATACAAAAAGCGAACGTTGCGAAAAGTGAACAGGGAAAGAAGAGAGCAGCAGGAACCACAACTGAAAGTTTCCACGGAGCGTCAAACCCTCTTTGTGTGATTCATCGCGAATAGAAGATCGATAGAAAGAAGCGATCGTAGCGAAAAGTGAACAGGGTAAGAACGAGCAGCAGGAACCACAACTGAATGTTTCCACGGAGAGTCAAACACTCTTTGTTGGATTCATCGCGAATAAAAAAATCGATAGAAAAAAAGCGATCGTAGCGAAAAGTGAACAAGGTAAGAACGAGCAGCAGAAACGACAACTGACAGTTTCCACGGAGAGTCAAATCCTCTTTGTTGGAGTCATAGCGAATAAACGATCGATACAAAAAGCGATCGTTGCGAAAAGTGAACAGGGTAAGAACGAGCAGCAGGAACCACAACTGAAAGTTTCCACGGCGAGCCAAACCCTCTTTGTTGGATTCGTCGCATATAAAAGATCGATAGAAAAAAGCGATCGTAGCGAAAAGTGAACAGGGTAAGAACGAGCAGCAGGAACCACAACTGAAAGTTTCCACGGAGATTCAAACCCCCTTTGTGGGATTCATTGCGAATGAAAGATCGATAGAAAAAAGCGATCGTAGCTAAAAGTGAACAGGGTAAGAACGAGCAGCAGGAACTACAACTGAAAGTGTCCACAGAGAGTCAAACCCACTTTGTTGCATTCATCGCGAATAAAAGATCGATAGAAAAAAGCGATCGCAGCTAAAAGTGAACAGGGGAAGAACGAGCAGCAGGAACAACAACTGAAAGTTTCCACGGAGAGTCAAACCCACTTTGTTGGACTCATAGCGAATAAACGATCGATACAAAAAGCGATCGTAGCGAAAAGTGAACAGGGTAAGAACGAGTAGCAGGAACGACAACTGAAAGTTTCCGCGGAGAGTCAAACCCTCTTTGTCGGTCTCATCGCGAATAAACGATCGATACAAAACGCGAACGTTGCGGAAACTGAACAGGGTAAGAACGAGCAGTAGGAACCACAACTGAAAGTTTCCAGGGAGAGTCAAACCCTCTTTGTGGGATTCATCGCGAATAAAAGATCGATAGAAAAAAGCGATCGTAGCGAAAAGTGAACAAGGTAAGAACGAGCAGCAGGAACGACAACTGACAGTTTCCACAGAGAGTCAAACCCTCTTTGTTGCATTCATCGCGAATAAACGATCGATACAAAAAGCGATTGTAGCGAAAAGTGAACAAGGTAAGAACGAGCAGCAGAAACGACAACTGACAGTTTCCACGGAGAGTCAAATCCTCTTTGTTGGAGTCATAGCGAATAAACGATCGATACAAAAAGCGATCGTTGCGAAAAGTGAACAGGGTAAGAACGAGCAGCAGGAACCACAACTGAAAGTTTCCACGGCGAGCCAAACCCTCTTTGTTGGATTCGTCGCATATAAAAGATCGATAGAAAAAAGCGATCGTAGCGAAAAGTGAACAGGGTAAGAACGACCAGCAGGAACGACAACTGAAAGTTTCCGCGGAGAGTCAAACCCTCTTTGTGGGATTCATCGCGAATAGAAGATCGATAGAAAGAAGCGATCGTAGCGAAAAGTGAACAGGGTAAGAACGAGCAGCAGGAACCACAACTGAAAGTTTCCACGGCGAGCCAAACCCTCTTTGTTGGATTCATCGCAAATAAAAGATCGATAGAAAAAAGCAACCGTAGCGAAAAGTGAACAGGGTAAGAACGAGCAGCAGGAACCACAACTGAAAGTTTCCACGGAGATTCAAACCCCCTTTGTGGGATTCATTGCGAATGAAAGATCGATAGAAAAAAGCGATCGTAGCTAAAAGTGAACAGGGTAAGAACGAGCAGCAGGAACTACAACTGAAAGTGTCCACAGAGAGTCAAACCCACTTTGTTGCATTCATCGCGAATAAAAGATCGATAGAAAAAAGCGATCGCAGCTAAAAGTGAACAGGGGAAGAACGAGCAGCAGGAACAACAACTGAAAGTTTCCACGGAGAGTCAAACCCACTTTGTTGGACTCATAGCGAATAAACGATCGATACAAAAAGCGATCGTAGCGAAAAGTGAACAGGGTAAGAACGAGTAGCAGGAACGACAACTGAAAGTTTCCGCGGAGAGTCAAACCCTCTTTGTCGGTCTCATCGCGAATAAACGATCGATACAAAACGCGAACGTTGCGAAAACTGAACAGGGTAAGAACGAGCAGTAGGAACCACAACTGAAAGTTTCCAGGGAGAGTCAAACCCTCTTTGTGGGATTCATCGCGAATAAAAGATCGATAGAAAAAAGCGATCGTAGCGAAAAGTGAACAAGGTAAGAACGAGCAGCAGGAACGACAACTGACAGTTTCCACAGAGAGTCAAACCCTCTTTGTTGCATTCATCGCGAATAAACGATCGATACAAAAAGCGATTGTAGCGAAAAGTGAACAAGGTAAGAACGAGCAGCAGAAACGACAACTGACAGTTTCCACGGAGAGTCAAATCCTCTTTGTTGGAGTCATAGCGAATAAACGATCGATACAAAAAGCGATCGTTGCGAAAAGTGAACAGGGTAAGAACGAGCAGCAGGAACCACAACTGAAAGTTTCCACGGCGAGCCAAACCCTCTTTGTTGGATTCGTCGCATATAAAAGATCGATAGAAAAAAGCGATCGTAGCGAAAAGTGAACAGGGTAAGAACGACCAGCAGGAACGACAACTGAAAGTTTCCGCGGAGAGTAAAACCCTCTTTGTGGGATTCATCGCGAATAGAAGATCGATAGAAAGAAGCGATCGTAGCGAAAAGTGAACAGGGTAAGAACGAGCAGCAGGAACCACAACTGAAAGTTTCCACGGCGAGCCAAACCCTCTTTGTTGGATTCATCGCAAATAAAAGATCGATAGAAAAAAGCGACCGTAGCGAAAAGTGAACAGGGTAAGAACGAGCAGCAGGAACCACAACTGAAAGTTTCTACGGAGATTCAAACCCCCTTTGTGGGATTCATTGCGAATGAAAGATCGATAGAAAAAAGCGATCGTAGCTAAAAGTGAACAGGGTAAGAACGATCAGCAGGAACTACAACTGAAAGTGTCCACAGAGAGTCAAACCCACTTTGTTGCATTCATCGCGAATAAAAGATCGATAGAAAAAAGCGATCGCAGCTAAAAGTGAACAGGGTAAGAACGAGCAGTAGGAACCACAACTGAAAGTTTCCAGGGAGAGTCAAACCCTCTTTGTGGGATTCATCGCGAATAAAAGATCGATAGAAAAAAGGGATCGTAGCGAAAAGTCAACAAGGTAAGAACGAGCAGCAGGAACGACAACTGACAGCTTCCACAGAGAGTGAAACCCTCTTTGTTGCATTCATCGCGAATAAACGATCGACACAAAAAGCGATCGTTGCGAAAAGTGAACAGGGTAAGAACGAGCAGCAGGAACCACAACTGAAAGTTTCCACGGAGAGTCAAACCCTCTGTGTTGGACTCATAGCGAATAAACGATCGATACAAAAAGCGATCGTTGCGAAAAGTGAACAGGGTAAAAACGAGCAGCAGGAACCACAACTGAAAGTTTCCACGGAGAGTCAAACCCACTTTGTGGGATTCATCGCGAATAAAAGATCGACAGAAAAAATCGATCGTAGCGAAAAGTGAACAGGGTAAGAACGAGCATCAGGAACCACAACTGAAAGTTTCCACGGAGAGTCAAACCCTCTTTGTGGGATTCATCGCGAATAAAAGATCGATACAAAAAGCGATCGTTGCGAAAAGTGAACAGGGTAAGAACGAGCAGCAGG